>NW_027001548.1:166537-169037 GCF_036934945.1 Oncorhynchus masou masou
TTACGCTGCTGCTATTCTCTGTTTATCTTATATGCATAGTCACTTTAACCATGTCTACAAGTACATACTACCTCTATCAGCCTGTTGTTCACCTAATACCTTTTTTGCACTATTTGGTTAGAGCCTGTAAGTAAGCATTTCACTGTAAGGTCTACACCTGTTGTATTCAGCATTTCACTGTAAGGTCTACTACACCTGTTGTATTCAGCATTTCACTGTAAGGTCTACTACACCTGTTGTATTCAGCATTTCACTGTGAGGTCTATTACACCTGTTGTATTCAGCATTTCACTGTGAGGTCTACTACACCTGTTGTATTCAGCATTTCACTGTAAGGTCTACTACACCTGTTGTATTCAGCATTTCACTGTGAGGTCTACTACACCTGTTGTATTCAGCATTTCAATGTGAGGTCTCTACACCTGTTGTATTCAGTATTTCACTGTGAGGTCTCTACACCTGTTGTATTCAGCATTTCACTGTGAGGTCTACTACACCTGTTGTATTCAGTATTTCACTGTAAGGTCTACTACACCTGTTGTATTCAGCATTTCACTGTGAGGTCTACTACACCTGTTGCATACGGCGCACGTGACAAATAAACTTTGATTTGATTGGATATTTCTCTACCTCTCTTTGTAGTTGATGAAGACCTGGTAAAGGTTCTCGGCATTCAGGGTTAAGATCGAGGTCTGGATCTCCCCCAGTAGACTACGATGGGTTACAGCCAGATCCTACACAGAGAGTCAGAGAGGGAGGGGAGGAGGTAGAGAGGGGGAGAGAGGAAGAGAGGGGGTAGAGAGAGAGAGGGGGGTAGAGAGAGGGAGGGTAAGAGGGGGAGGAGGAGGGAAATTATGACTTCATATGTTGGGGGCTTCACACACAGTTTACTCTACACACACACAGGTTAACCTATACACACAGTTTACCCTACACCCTACACACACAGTTTACCCTACACCCTATACACACAGTTTACCCTACACCCTATACACACAGTTTACCCTACACCCTACACACACAGTTTACCCTACACCCTACACACACAGTTTACCCTACACCCTATACACACAGTTTACCCTACACCCTACACACACAGTTTACCCTACACCCTACACACACAGTTTACCCTACACCCTATACACACAGTTTACCCTACACCCTACACACACAGTTTACCCTACACCCTATACACACAGTTTACCCTACACCCTACACGCACACAGTTTACCCTACACCCTATACACACAGTTTACCCTACACCCTACACACACACAGTTTACCCTACACCCTACATGCACACAGTTTACCCTACACCCTACACACACACAGTTTACCCTACACCCTATACACACAGTTTACCCTACACCCTACACACACACAGTTTACCCTACACCCTACACACACGCAGTTTACCCTACACCCTACACACACAGTTTACTCTATACACACACAGTTTACCCTACACACACAGTTTACCCTACACCCAACACACACAGTTTACCCTACACCCTACACACACACAGTTTACCCTACACCCTACACACACAGTTTACCCTGTACACACACACAATTTACCCTACACACACACACAGTTTACCCTACACACACACAGTTTACCCTACACACACACAGTTTACCCTACACACACACAGTTTACACTACACACACACACAGTTTACCTTACACACACAGTTTACCCTACACACACAGTTTACCCTGTACACACACAGTTTACCCTACACACACAGTTTACCCTACACACACACAGTTTACCCTACACACACACAGTTTACCCTACACACACAGTTTACCCTACACACACAGTTTACCCTACACACACACAGTTTACCCTACACAAACAGTTTACCCTACACACACACACACACACACTGTTTACCCTACACACACACAATTTACCCTACACACACACAGTTTACCCTACACACACACAGTTTACACTGCACACACAGTTTACCCTACACACACAGTTTACCCTACACACACAGTTTACCCCCCACACACACACAGTTTACCCTACACACACAGTTTACCCTACACACACAGTTTACCCTACACACAGTTTACCCTACACACACAGTTTACCCTACACACACACAGTTTACCCTACACACACAGTTTACCCTACACACACAGTGTACCCTACACACACACAGTTTACCCTACACACACACAGTTTACCCTACACAGACACAGTTTACCCTACACACACACAGTTTACCCCACACACACAGTTTACCCTACACACACACACACACACACTGTTTACCCTACACACACACAATTTACCCTACACACACACAGTTTACCCTACACACACACAGTTTACACTGCACACACAGTTTACCCTACACACACAGTTTACCCTACACACACACAGTTTACCCCCCACACACACACAGTTTACCCTACACACACAGTTTACCCTACACACACACAGTTTACCCTACACACACAGTTTACCCTACACACACACAGT
>NW_027001548.1:174037-198549 GCF_036934945.1 Oncorhynchus masou masou
AAAGAGGACAGAGAGAAAGAGAGAAGGAGGACAGAGAGAAAAAGTAATACCTGTAATATGGATTCCAGCGTGTCAGTGTATTTCTCCTCTGTCAGTCTGATCTCCTGCAGGCAGCATTCTCTCTTATCCACCTCCATCTTCTGCTGAACCATGACACAACCATAACACAACCATAACACAACAGCATTCTCTCTTATCCACCTCCATCTTCTGCTGAACCATGACACAACCATAACACAACCATAACACAACAGCATTCTCTCTTATCCACCTCCATCTTCTGCTGAACCATGACACAACCATAACACAACCATAACACAACAGCATTCTCTCTTATCCACCTCCATCTTCTGCTGAACCATAACAGCTGTTTCCGGTTCCGGTTGGAGCGAGCGGCCGCATCTACACTTCGGTCCGCAGGTAGTATAACTTTTTATAACTTTTCATTACATTTCGTTATAGTACAACGGTTTGATTTGTCTAATCTTAGCAACTTCTTCTTAGCCAGCTACATAGCCGTCTTTGTATCAACGACAATTGCATAATTATCGTATTTCGTCGTCCTAACGTATCTGCCCAGCAGCTAGCTAAGCAGCTAGCTAACATCCACTGTCCACTAGCACTGTAGAAACTATTACACTCAACTGAACGACTCGATTAGCGTAGTGTCAGCTAGCTACATAGTTGTCTTCGTATCCAAGATAATTGTGCAGTTTAGAGTGTGTAGACTTAGAGTGATTATCTTAATTTACCGAGGTTAGCTAGCCAGCTATTTGTCGTCCTTAACGTAGGAAATGCTGCTAGCTAGCTAGCCAACAGCTAGCCAACCTCTACCGAATTGAACTCCAACTACCCGGTCAACATTCCGCGTCGTTCCACAGGTAGTATCACATTTTCATTTCACTTCATTACAGTACAACGGTTTGATTTGTTTGATCGTAGCTAGCCAGCTACATAGCCGTCTTTGTATCTAAGACAATTGTGTAGTCTAGAGCGATTTTCTAGGTTAGCTGGCCAGCTATTGTCGTTCTTCTAACGTAGCTAGCCAGCTAGCCCCCGAATAGCAGCACTGTAGTAACTATTACAGTACAACGGTTTGTTTTGTTTGATCGTAGCTAGCTAGCTACATAGCCGTCTTTGTATCTAAGACAATTGTGTAGCCTAGAGCGATTTTCTAGGTTAGCCAGCCAGCTATTGTCGTTCTTTTAAAGTAACGGAACGCAATCAACCTTGCTAGCTAGCCAGCTAGCCCCCGAATAGCAGCACTGTAGAAACTATTACACTCGACGGAACGACTTGATTAGTGTAGTGTCAACATCGCAGCCACTACCAGCTAGCCTACTCCAGCAGTACTGTTTCATTTCAATCATTTTAGTCAATAAGATTCTTGCTACGTAAGCTTAACTTTCTGAACATTCGAGACGTGTAGTCCACTTGTCATTCCAATCTCCTTTGCATTAGCGTAGCCTCTTCTGTACCCTGTTAACTATGTGTCTATCTATCCCTGTTCTCTCCTCTCTGCACAGACCATACAAACGCTCCACACCGCGTGGCCGCGGCCACCCTAATCTGGTGGTCCCAGCGCGCACGACCCACGTGGAGTTCCTGGTCTCCGGTAGCCTCTGGAACTGCCGATCTGCGGCCAACAAGGCAGAGTTCATCTCAGCCTATGCCTCCCTCCAGTCCCTCGACTTCCTGGCACTGACGGAAACATGGATCACCACAGATAACACTGCTACTCCTACTGCTCTCTCTTCGTCCGCCCACGTGTTCTCGCACACCCCGAGAGCTTCTGGTCAGCGGGGTGGTGGCACCGGGATCCTCATCTCTCCCAAGTGGTCATTCTCTCTCTCTCCCCTTACCCATCTATCTATCGCCTCCTTTGAATTCCATGCTGTCACAGTTACCAGCCCTTTCAAGCTTAACATTCTTATCATTTATCGCCCTCCAGGTTCCCTCGGAGAGTTCATCAATGAGCTTGATGCCTTGATAAGCTCCTTTCCTGAGGACGGCTCACCTCTCACAGTCCTGGGCGACTTTAACCTCCCCACGTCTACCTTTGACTCATTCCTCTCTGCCTCCTTCTTTCCACTCCTCTCCTCTTTTGACCTCACCCTCTCACCTTCCCCCCTACTCACAAGGCAGGCAATACGCTCGACCTCATCTTTACTAGATGCTGTTCTTCCACTAACCTCACTGCAACTCCCCTCCAAGTCTCCGACCACTACCTTGTATCCTTTTCCCTCTCGCTCTCATCCAACACTTCCCACACTGCCCCTACTCGGATGGTATCGCGCCGTCCCAACCTTCGCTCTCTCTCCCCGCTACTCTTTCCTCTTCCATCCTTTCATCTCTTCCCTCTGCTCATACCTTCTCCAACCTTTCTCCTGACTCTGCCTCCTCAACCCTCCTCTCTTCCCTTTCTGCATCCTTTGACTCTCTATGTCCCCTATCCTCCAGGCCGGCTCGGTCCTCCCCTCCCGCTCCGTGGCTCGATGACTCATTGCGAGCTCACAGAACAGAGCTCCGGGCAGCCGAGCGGAAATGGAGGAAAACTCGCCTCCCTGCGGACCTGGCATCCTTTCACTCCCTCCTCTCTACATTTTCCTCCTCTGTCTCTGCTGCTAAAGCCACTTTCTACCACTCTAAATTCCAAGCATCTGCCTCTAACCCTAGGAAGCTCTTTGCCACCTTCTCCTCCCTCCTGAATCCTCCTCCCCTCCCCCCTCCTCCCTCTCTGCAGATGACTTCGTCAACCATTTTGAAAAGAAGGTCGACGACATCCGATCCTCGTTTGCTAAGTCAAACGACACCGCTGGTTCTGCTCACACTGCCCTACCCTGTGCTCTGACCTCTTTCTCCCCTCTCTCTCCAGATGAAATCTCGCTTCTTGTGACGGCCGGCCGCCCAACAACCTGCCCGCTCGACCCTATCCCCTCCTCTCTCCTCCAGACCATTTCCGGGGACCTTCTCCCTTACCTCACCTCGCTCATCAACTCATCCCTGACCGCTGGCTACGTCCCTTCCGTCTTCAAGAGAGCGAGAGTTGCACCCCTTCTGAAGAAACCTACACTCGATCCCTCCGATGTCAACAACTACAGACCAGTATCCCTTCTTTCTTTTCTCTCCAAAACTCTTGAACGTGCCGTCCTTGGCCAGCTCTCCCGCTATCTCTCTCAGAATGACCTTCTTGATCCAAATCAGTCAGGTTTCAAGACTAGTCATTCAACTGAGACTGCTCTTCTCTGCATCACGGAGGCGCTCCGCACTGCTAAAGCTAACTCTCTCTCCTCTGCTCTCATCCTTCTAGACCTATCGGCTGCCTTCGATACTGTGAACCATCAGATCCTCCTCTCCACCCTCTCCGAGTTGGGCATCTCTCCGGCGCGGCCCACGCTTGGATTGCGTCCTACCTGACAGGTCGCTCCTACCAGGTGGCGTGGCGAGAATCTGTCTCCTCGCCACGCGCTCTCACCACTGGTGTCCCCAGGGCTCTGTTCTAGGCCCTCTCCTATTCTCGCTATACACCAAGTCACTTGGCTCTGTCATAACCTCACATGGTCTCTCCTATCATTGCTATGCAGACGACACACAATTAATCTTCTCCTTTCCCCCTTCTGATGACCAGGTGGCGAATCGCATCTCTGCATGTCTGGCAGACATATCAGTGTGGATGACGGATCACCACCTCAAGCTGAACCTCGGCAAGACGGAGCTGCTCTTCCTCCCGGGGAAGGACTGCCCGTTCCATGATCTCGCCATCATGGTTGACAACTCCATTGTGTCCCCCTCCCAGAGCGCTAAGAACCTTGGCGTGATCCTGGACAACACCCTGTCGTTCTCAACCAACATCATGGCGGTGGCCCGTTCCTGTAGGTTCATGCTCTACAACATCCGCAGAGTACGACCCTGCCTCACACAGGAAGCGGCGCAGGTCCTAATCCAGGCACTTGTCATCTCCCGTCTGGATTACTGCAACTCGCTGCTGGCTGGGCTCCCTGCCTGTGCCATTAAACCCCTACAACTCATCCAGAACGCCGCAGCCCGTCTGGTGTTCAACCTTCCCAAGTTCTCTCACGTCACCCCGCTCCTCCGCTCTCTCCACTGGCTTCCAGTTGAAGCTCGCATCCGCTACAAGACCATGGTGCTTGCCTACGGAGCTGTGAGGGGAACGGCACCGCAGTACCTCCAGGCTCTGATCAGGCCCTACACCCAAGCAAGGGCACTGCGTTCATCCACCTCTGGCCTGCTCGCCTCCCTACCATTGAGGAAGTACAGTTCCCGCTCAGCCCAGTCAAAACTGTTCGCTGCTCTGGCCCCCAATGGTGGAACAAACTCCCTCACGACGCCAGGACAGCGGAGTCAATCACCACCTTCCGGAGACACCTGAAACCCCACCTCTTCAAGGAATACCTAGGATAGGATAAGTAATCCTTCTCACCACCCCCCCTTAATGATTTAGATGCACTATTGTAAAGTGGCTGTTCCACTGGATGTCAGAAGGTGAATTCACCAATTTGTAAGTCGCTCTGGATAAGAGCGTCTGCTAAATGACTTAAATGTAAATGTAAATGTAATAACACAACCATAACACAACCATAACAAACCCATAACGCAAACATAACACACCATAACAAACCCATAACACAACCATAGCAAACCCATAACACAACCATAATTACACAACCATAACACAACCATAACAAACCCATAACACAACCATAACACAACCATAACAAACCCATAACACAACCATAACACAACCATAACACAACCATAACACAACAGCATTCTCTCTTATCCACCTCCATCTTCTGCTGAACCATAACACAACCATAACACAACCATAACACAACCATAACAAACCCATAACACAACCATAATTACACAACCATAACACAACCATAACAAACCCATAACACAACCATAACACAACCATAACAAACCCATATCACAACCATAACACAACCATAACAAACCCATAACACAACCATAACACAACCATAACAAACCCATAACACAACCATAACACAACCATAACAAACCCATAACACAACCATAAAACAAACATAACACAACGCAACCATAACAAAACCATAACACAACCATAACACAACCATAACACAACCATAACACAACCATAATACAACCACAATTATACAACCATAACAAACCCATAACACAACCATAACACAACCATAACACACCCATAACACAACCATAACACAACCATAACACACCCATAACAAACCCATAACACAACACAACCATAACACAACCATAACACACCCATAACACAACCATAACACACCCATAACACACCCATAACAAACCCGTAACACAACCATAACACAACCATAACACAACCATAACAAACCCATAACACAACTATAACAAGCCCATAACACAACCATAACACAACCATAATTACACAACCAAAACACAACCAAAACAAACCCATAACACAACCATAACACAACCATAACACAACGCAACCATAACACAACCATAACACAACCATAATACAACCACAATTACAGAACCATAACAAACCCATAACACAACACAACCATAACACAACCATAACACAACCATAACAAACCCATAACACAACACAACCATAACACAACCATAACACACCCATATCAAACCCATAACACAACATAACATAACCATAACACAACCATAACACAACCATAACAAACCCATAACACAACACAACCATAACAAGCCCATAACACAACCATAACACAACCAAAACACAACCATAACACAACTATAACAAACCCATAACACAACCATAACACAACCATAACACAACCATAACACAACTATAACAAACCCATAACACAACCATAACAAACCCATAACACAACCACAATTACACAACCATAACACAACCATAACAAACCCGTAACAGAACCATAACACAACCATAACACAACCATAACAAGCCCATAACACAACACAACCATAACACAACCACAACACTACCATAACACAACCATAACACAACCATAACAAACCCATAACAAAACCATAACAGAACCATAACAGAACCAATACACAACCAATACACAACAATAACACAACCATAACAGAACCAATACACAAACAATAAAATTACCATTCCCGAGTGTAAAAACAGCTCCCCCATCATTTAAGTGTGAAAACAAAGGAGCTGAGTTAACACATCTCTGGTAGTATTGACCGTTGTATTCTCTCACCGTCTCCGATGGCTCATCGGCCCTCATCAGGTCTTCATATATCTCATCCCCCTCATTCTCCTCATCCTCCACACAGTCATAAAGGTCATCATCCTCATCCACTGTTTCACTGAGAGGGGGAGAGAGGGGAGGGAGAGAGAGAGAGAGGGGAGGGGGAGAGAGAGGAGGGGAGGGAGAGAGAGAGTGGAGGGAGAGAGAAAGAGAGAGGGGAGGGAGAGAGAGGGGAGGGAGAGAGAGGGGAGGGTGAGAGAAAGAGAGAGGGGAGGGAGAGAGAGAGGAGGGGAGGAAGAGAGAGAGTGGAGGGAGAGAGAAAGAGAGAGGGGAGGGAGAGAGAGGGGAGGGTGAGAGAGGGGAGGGAGAGAGAGAGAGAGGGGAGGGAGAGAGAGGGGAGGGAGAGAGAGAGGGAAGGGAGAGAGAAAGGGGAGGGGGAGAGAAGGGGGAGAGGGAGAGAGAGGAGGGAGAGAGATGGGGGAGAGAGGGGGGAGAGGGGGGGAGAGAGAGATGGGAGGGAGAGAGAGGGGAAGGGAGGGAGGGAGAGGGGAGGGGAGGGAGGGGAGAGAGAGGGGGAAGGAAGGGAGAGAGAGGGAGGAAGGGAGAGAGAGAGAGGGGTGGAAGGGAGAGAGAGGGGGAGGAAGGGAGAGAGAGGGAGGATCCAATTAGTCATTATGATTCAACACATATACACGCACACACACACACACACACACATACACACACATACACACAGTAACTTACTCAATCTGGTCAGAGAGACCGTTGTAGATATCATCATCAGCAATACAGCCATCTATTGGGAAAGACCTGGAGAGAGAGAGAGAGAGAGGGGGAGAGATGGGAGAGGTGGGGAGAGAGAGAGAGAGTGAGGGGAGAGATGGGAGAGGTGGGGAGAGAGAGAGAGAGAGAGAGAGAGAGGGGGAGAGATGGGAGAGGTGGGGGAGAGAGAGAGTGTGAGGGGAGAGATGGGAGAGGTGGGGGAGAGAGAGAGGGGGAGAGATGGGAGAGGTGGGGGAGAGAGAGAGAGAGAGAGAGAGAGAGAGAGAGGGGGGGGGATGGGGGAGGGGGGAGAGAGAGAGAGTGAGGGGAGAGATGAGAGAGGGGGGGGAGAGAGAGGGGAGAGATGGGAGAGGTGGGGGGGAGAGAGAGAGAGAGAGAGAGAGAGGGGGAGATGGGGGATGTGGGGAGAGATGGGGGAGGTGGGGAGAGAGAGAGATGGGGAGGTGGGGAGAGAGAGAGATGGGGGAGGTGGGGAGAGAGAGAGATGGGGGAGGTGGGGAGAGAGAGAGAGAGAGGGGAGAAATTGGGGAGGTGGGGAGAGAGAGAATACATAAAGATAGTGTTCTACGTTCCAATAAAGAAGAAAGGAGAATGGTTAAGTTTATAGAGTTTGGTAACTTACTGGAAACCCTTCTGGATGGAGATGGGGGAGTAGGACAGAATGGACAAGGTATCTATCACCTGAAACACAGACATACAGGGGTGACATAGAGAGACATGGGATGACATAGAGAGACATGGGATGACATCCAGGGACATGGGATGACATAGAGAGACATGGGATGACATAGAGAGACATGGGATGACATAGAGAGACATGGGATAACATAGAGAGACATGGGATGACATAGAGAGACATGGGATGACATAGAGAGACATGGGATGACATAGAGAGACATGGGATGACATAGAGAGACATGGGGTGACAAAGAGACATGGGATGACATACAGGGACATGGGATGACATAGAGAGACATGGGATGACATAGAGAGACATGGGATGACATAGAGAGACATGGGATAACATAGAGAGACATGGGATGACATAGAGAGACATGGGATGACATCCAGGGACATGGGATGACATAGAGAGACATGGGATGACATAGAGAGACATGGGATGACATAGAGACATGGGATGACATAGAGAGACATGGGATGACATAGAGAGACATGGGATAACATAGAGAGACATGGGATGACATAGAGAGACATGGGATGACATAGAGAGACATGGGGTGACATCCAGGGACATGGGATGACATAGAGAGACATGGGATGACATAGAGAGACATGGGATGACATAGAGAGACATGGGATAACATAGAGAGACATGGGATGACATAGAGAGACATGGGATGACATAGAGAGACATGGGGTGACATAAAGAGACATGGGATGACATACAGGGATGTGGGATGACATAGAGAGACATGGGATGACATAGAGAGACATGGGATGACATAGAGAGACATGGGATGGAATAGAGAGACATGGGATGACATAGAGAGACATGGGATGACATAGAGAGACATGGGATGACATAGAGAGACATGGAGTGACATAGAGAGACATGGGATGACATAGAGACACATGGGATGACATAGAGAGACATGGGATGACATAGAAAGATGTAAAGAGACTTTTTAGATAAATATGCTAGATATTTAATTGCTGTCGTTTTGCTGGTGGTGAGCTGTTTAGCAGATAGAAAACGGAACCTAATTATGAAAGGAAACGAGAGGGACAATATACTGGAATGCTTCCATTGCTCCCTCTCTGTCTTACAGTTTTGCTATGACTCAGCAACTGGATGGAGAGAGAGAGAGAGACCGAAACTGCAGCGTCTTGAAGAAGACTCTCTAGCGAGAGAGAGACAGAGAGAGACAGAGAGAGAGAGAGAGAGAGAGAGAGAGAAGTGAGAGCGAGAGAGAGAGAGAGAGAGAGAGAGAAGTGAGAGCGAGAGAGAGAGAGAGAGAGAGAGAGAGAGAGAGACAGAGAGAGAGAGAAGTGAGAGCGAGAGAGAGAGAGAGAGAGAGAGAGAGAAGTGAGAGCGAGAGAGAGAGAGAGAGAGAGAGAGAGAGAAGTGAGAGCGAGAGAGAGAGAGAGAGAGAGAGAGAGAGACAGAGAGAGAGAGAGAAAGTGAAAGCGAGAGAGAGAGAGAGAGAGAGACAGAGAGAGATAGAGAGAAATAAGTGAGAGCGAGAGAGAGAAGTGAAACCTGAAGTAGACGAGAAGGAAGAGGGCAGACCAACCAACTGCTGAGAGACAGTAGACTGGTACTGCATGGACACTATATGGCCATAAGTATGTGGACGCCCCTTGACTGTGCTGTTTAAAGGTTGTGGCTGTGTTCTGACTGTGTTCTGGGCTGTGTACTGGCTGTGTTATTTTAATTAAAATTTTTATTTTATTTTACCTTTATTTTACTAGGCAAGTCAGTTAAGAACAAATTCTTATTTTCAATGACGGCCTAGGAACAGTGGGTTAACTGCCTGTTCAGGGGCAGTACGACAGATTTGTACCTTGTCAGCTCGGGGATTCGAACTTGCAACCTTTCGGTTACTAGTCCAACACTCTAACCACTAGGCTACCCTGCCGCCCCAGTTATGACTGTGTTATGACTGTGTTATGGGGTGTCAAAGAGAAACAAGCCTCGTTCCTGTAACTGGGTCGGCTTATGGTAACCGTGGTGACACGTTGACAGGAAGCTGCAGACTGTGAGGGGGGGAGCAGAATAAAACGAAAGAAAACTGCTGTAACCCCCATGTCAAAGACGACACACACACACACACACACACACACACACACACACACACACCCACACACACACACACACACACGCACACACACACACACACCTTGCCGAAGTCTCTGACATCAAACAGGTCGAAGGCTTCAAACAGTTCAGTCTTCCTCAGGTGGAACTTCTCCTGACACACCCCCAGGAACGTACGGATGTTCTTCAGACACAGGAACTACAGGGAGCCAATCAGAACAGGTTATTTCAGACACAGGAACTACAGGGAGCCAATCAGAACAGGTTTTTCAGACACGGGAACTAAAGGAGCCAATCAGATAAGGTTATTTAAGACATAGGAATTACAGAAGCCAATCACATCAGGTTATTTAAGACACAGGAACTACAGAAGCCAATCGTATCAGGTTAGTTAAGACACAGGAACTGCAGTGGGCTAATCAGAACAGGTTATTCACAAGCCATTGAGTCACACTTCGTGGGTTCAATTATCACATTGAAAATGGTCATCATCACACATCCCCTCAGCCAACTTGTGTAATGATTGACTGATTAATTGATTGATCGACAGACACAATACTGTGCACATCACTATGGAAACCAGTAGGGAGGTGGAGGGATGGAACCAAGGGAGAGAAGGAGAGATAACATGAGGGGGAGAGAGAGAAAGAGAGAGGAGAGAGAGATGGAAAGAAAGAGAGAGGAGATGGGGAGAAAGAGATAGAGAGAGGTGGGAGAAAGAGAGGGGAGAGAGAGAGAGGTGGGAGAAAGAGAGGGGAGAGATCGAGAGAGAGAGGTGGGAGAAAGAGAGGGGAGAGAGAGAAAGAGAGAGGAGTGAGAGAGAGAAAAAGAGAGAGGAGATAGAGAGACAGAGAGAGAGATGGAGAGAAAGAGAGAGAGAGAAAGAGAGCCACAAGGTGTTCATCGAGTTAGTGTAAAAGACATTAATGTCTCTAATACAAAACCCTGCTGCTCAGCGGTCAGACATTTGCAGAATCAGATTTGCATAGCTTCCTGCCAGAGCAGTGTGTGTGTGTGTGTGTGTGTGTGTGTGTGTGTGTGTGTGTGTGTGTGTGTGTGTGTGTGTGTGGTGTCAGCATTGTTAAATAGAGAACTCTAATTTAAAAAAAAGGGGAAATGTTTTGATATATGACCCTGGTATGAGCACACACACACACGCACGCACGCACGCACGCACACACGCACACACACACATGTGATGTTCACAGACGTGAATTCCTTTGTTGCAATGGACACTTCCCTGTTATGCAAAGTGTCTCAACATGTGTTATGAAGGGAGGACACGAGTCACCTCATAGGACTCCCCAGAGTTACACACTCAGCACGGTCAAACCTGATACGAAACCAACTCACACACACTCAGCACGGTCAAACCTGATACGAAACCAACACACACACACTCAGCACGGTCAAACCTGATACGAAACCAACTCACACACACTCAGCACGGTCAAACCTGATACGAAACCAACTCACACACACTCAGCACGGTCAAACCTGATACGAAACCAACACACACACACTCAGCACGGTCAAACCTGATACGAAACCAACACACACACACTCAGCACGGTCAAACCTGATACGAAACCAACACACACACACACACTCAGCACGGTCAAACCTGATATGAAACCAACACACACACACACTCAGCACGGTCAAACCTGATACGAAACCAACACACACACACTCAGCACGGTCAAACCTGATACGAAACCAACACACACACACTCAGCACGGTCAAACCTGATACGAAACCAACACACACACACTCAGCACGGTCAAACCTGATACGAAACCAACACACACACACTCAGCATGGTCAAACCTGCTATGACCCAACACACACACACACACACACACACACACACACACACACACACACACACACACACACACACACATACACACACAGCACGGTCAAACCTGCTACGAAACCAACACACACACACACACACGCGGCCACTCAGTACGGTCAAGCCTGCTAAGAAACCAACACACACACACGCACACACACGCACGCACGCACGCACGCACGCACGCACGCACGCACGCACGCACGCACGCACACACACACACACACACACACACACACACACACACACACACACACACACACACACACACACACACACACACACACACACACACACACAGCACGGTCAAACCTGCTACGAATCTAACACACACACACTCAGCACGATCAAACCTGCTACAACCCAATACACACACACACACAAACACACCTGCCACAACCCAACACACACACACACACACCTGCTACAACCCAACACACACACACATCTCTATTGTATATAGCCTCTGCTGTTATAGCCTCTCAACTGTATGTAGCTTCTCTACTGTATATAGCCTCTCTGCTGTTATAGCCTCACTACTGTACTTAGCTTCTCTACTGTATACAGCCTCTCTACTGTATATAGCCTCTCTACTGTATATAGCCTCTCTACTGTATGTAGCCTCTCTACTGTATATAGCCTCTCTACTGTATATAGCCTCTCTACTGTATATAGCACCTCTACTGTATGTAGCCTCTCTACTGTATATAGCCTCTCTACTGTATATAGCCTCTCTACTGTATGTAGCCTCTACTGTATATAGCCTCTCTACTGTATATAGCCTCTCTACTGTATATAGCCTCTCTACTGTATGTAGCCTCTCTACTGTATATAGCCTCTCTACTGTATGTAGCCTCTCTACTGTATATAGCCTCGCTACTGTATGTAGCCTCTCTACTGTATGTAGCTCCTCTACTGTATATAGCCTCTCTACTGTATGTAGCTCCTCTACTGTATATAGCTTCTCTACTGTATATAGCCTCTCTACTGTATGTAGCCTCTCTACTGTATATAGCCCTGCTACTGTATATAGCCTCTCTACTGTATATAGCCTCTCTACTGTATGTAGCCTCTCTACTGTATATAGCCTCTCTACTGTATATAGCCTCTCTACTGTATATAGCCTCTCTACTGTATATAGCCTCTCTACTGTATATAGCCTCTCTACTGTATGTAGCCTCTCTACTGTATATAGCCTCGCTACTGTATATAGCCTCTCTACTGTATATAGCCTCTCTACTGTATGTTGCCTCTCTACTGTATATATCCTCGCTACTGTATATAGCTTCTCTACTGTATATAGCCTCTCTACTGTATATAGCCTCTCTACTGTATATAGCCCTGCTACTGTATATAGCCTCTCTACTGTATGTAGCCTCTCTACTGTATATAGCCTCGCTACTGTATATAGCCTCTCGACTGTATATAGCCTCTCTACTGTATACAACCTCTCTACTGTATGTAGCCTCTCTAATGTATATATCCTCTCTACTGTTTGTAGCCTCTCTACTGTATATAGCCTCTCTACTGTATATAGCCTCTCTACTGTATATAGCCTCACTACTGTATATTGTCTCTCTACTTTATAAAGCCTCTCTACTGTATATAGCCTCTCTACTGTATATAGCCTCTCTACTGTATATAGCCTCTACTGTATATAGCCTCTCTACTGTATATTGCCTCTCTACTGTATATAGCCTCTCTACTGTATATAGCCTCTACTGTATATAGCCTCTCTACTGTATATTGCCTCTCTACTGTATATAGTCTCACTACTGTATATATAGTCTCTCAACTGTATATAGTCTCTCTACTGTATATAGCCTCTCTACTGTATTTAGCCTGTCTACTGTATGTAGCCTCTCTACTGTATATAGCCTCTCTACTGTATATAGCCTCTCTACTGTATATGACCTCTCTACTGTATATAGCCTCTCTACTGTATATAGCCTCTCTACTGTATATAGCCTCACTACTGTATATAGTCTCTCTACTTTATAAAGCCTCTCTACTGTATATAGCCTCTCTACTGTATATAGCCTCTCTACTGTATATAGCCTCTCTACTGTATGTAGTCTCTCTACTGTATATTGCCTCTCTACTGTATGCAGCCTCTCTACTCTATGTAGCCTCTCTACTGTATATTGCCTCTCTACTGTATATAGTCTCACTACTGTATATATAGTCTCTCAACTGTATATTGTCTCTCTACTGTATATAGCCTCTCTACTGTATATAGCCTGTCTACTGTATGTAGCCTCTCTACTGTATATTGCCTCTCTACTGTATATAGCCTCTCTACTGTATATGACCTCTCTACTGTATATAGCCTCTCTACTGTATGTAGCCTCTCTACTGTATATTGCCTCTCTACTGTATATAGCCTCTCTACTGTATATAGCCTCTCTACTGTATGTAGCCTCTCTACTGTATGTAGCCTCTCTACTGTATATAGCCTCACTACTGTATATAGCTTCTCTACTGTATAAAGCCTCTCTACTGTATATTGCCTCTCTACTGTATGTAGCCTCTCTACTGTATGTAGCCTCTCTACTGTATATAGCCTCTCTACTGTATTTAGCCTCTCTACTGTATATAGCCTCTCTACTGTATGTTGCCTCTCTACTGTATATAGCCTCGCTACTGTATATAGCTTCTCTACTGTATATAGCCTCTCTACTGTATATAGCCTCTCTACTGTATATAGCCCTGCTACTGTATATAGCCTCTCTACTGTATGTAGCATTTCACTGTAAGGGTCTCAACACCTGTTGTATTCAGCATTTCACTGTAAGGTCTCAACACCTGTTGTATGCATCATTTCACTGTAAGGTCTACGACACCTGTTGTATTCAGCATTTCACTGTAAGGTCTCAACACCTGTTGTATGCAGCATTTCACTGTAAGGTCTACTACACCTGTTGTATTCAGCATTTCACTGTAAGGTCTACTACACCTGTTGTATTCAGCATTTCACTATAAGGTCTACTACACCTGTTGTATTTAGCATTTCACTGTAAGGTCTACTACACCTGTTGTATTCAGCATTTCACTGTAAGGTCTACTACACCTGTTGTATTCAGCATTTCACTGTAAGGTCTACTACACCTGTTGTATTCAGCGCACGTGACAAATAAACTTTGATTTGATTTGACATTAAATAACATTTATCAATGAACTAAATATTATGTATATATATTATATATTATATTATTATATAAATAAATAAATAAATAATAAATATATAATAAATATATAATAAATAATAAATATATAATAAATAATAAATATTATGACCCACAGAAAGGATTCCCCAGGCACTTAAACCCACCACACTGTAAACCAGAAGAGATTATGGTCACTGATACTAACTCTCTCACACACACACACACACACACACACACACACACACACACACACACACACACACACACACACACACACACACACCAGGTGATTTTCTTATCTCATTGTCCGGGGGCTTACATGCGGTCTGCTCGTCACTATGGAACGGTCGCTATGGAACGGTCGCTATGGAAATGAAGCAGGAAACAGTGATAACAGCATGCAGCTTAATAATGGTGTTCAGAACAAACACAAATTCAGGAGAGGACCAGATTAAAACACAACAACTTTAACGCAGCTCCGCAGCAACTCAATAAGCTGCTACACGTTGACAACCAGACTCCAGGCCTGTCTGCAACACTTTAACTAGTGTCACACTGCTCTCTCTCTCCTCTCTATAATACCTGACACACTGCTCTCTCTCTCCATAATACCTGACACACTGCTCTCTCTCTCTCTGCTCTCTATAATACCTGACACACTGCTCTCTCTCTCTCCTCTCTATAATACCTGACACACTGCTCTCTCTCTCTCCTCTCCATAATACCTGACACACTGCTCTCTCTCTCTCCTCTCTATAATACCTGACACACTGCTCTCTCTCTCTCCTCTCTATAATACCTGACACACTGCTCTCTCTCTCTCTCCTCTCTATAATACCTGGCACACTGCTCTCTCTCCTCTCTATAATACCTGACACACTGCTCTCTCTCTCTCCTCTCTATAATACCTGACACACTGCTCTCTCTCTCTCCTCTCTATAATACCTGACACACTGCTCTCTCCTCTCTATAATACCTCTCTCTCTCTCTCTGCTCTCTTGCTACTGCTTTTCCACTGGACCCTGGCCGCTGCTCTGTCAGTGCCTCCCCGAGCCGTTGCCAGCGACGACCTCTCTCTCAGCATACTGCTTCCTCTACCTGCTACCTCACATTCTGACTCCACCGGCAGTGCAACATGTTTTCTGCTCTGCTCTGGTGGCTCTGCTCTGGTGGCTCTGCTCTGGTGGCTCTGCTCTGGTGGCTCTGCTCTGGTGGCTCTGCTCTGGTGGCCTGCTCTGGTGGCTCTGCTCTGGTGGCCTGCTCTGGTGGCTCTGCTCTGGTGGCCTGCTCTGGTGGCCTGCTCTGGTGGCCTGCTCTGGTGGCTCTGCTCTGGTGGCTCTGCTCTGGTGGCCTGCTCTGGTGGCTCTGCTCTGGTGGCTCTGCTCTGGTGGCTCTGCTCTAGTGGCTCTGCTCTGGTGGCCGCCTCTAGTGGCTCTGCTCTGGTGGCCTGCTCTGGTGGCCTGCTCTGGTGGCCTGCTCTGGTGGCTCTGCTCTGGTGGCTCTGCTCTGGTGGCCTGCTCTGGTGGCCTGCTCTGGTGGCTCTGCTCTGGTGGCCTGCTCTGGTGGCCTGCTCTGGTGGCCTGTTCTGGTGGCTCTGCTCTGGTGGCTCTGCTCTAGTGGCTCTGCTCTGGTGGCCTGCTCTAGTGGCTCTGCTCTGGTGGCCTGCTCTGGTGGCCTGCTCTGGTGGCCTGCTCTGGTGGCTCTGCTCTGGTGGCCTGCTCTGGTGGCTCTGCTCTGGTGGCCTGCTCTGGTCGCTCTGCTCTGGTGGCCTGCTCTGGTGGCCTGCTCTGGTGGCCTGCTCTGGTGGCTCTGCTCTGGTGGCTCTGCTCTGGTGGCTCTGCTCTGGTGGCCTGCTCTGGTGGCCTGCTCTGGTGGCTCTGCTCTGGTGGCTCTGCTCTGGTGGCCTGCTCTGGTGGCCTGCTCTGGTGGCTCTGCTCTGGTGGCTCTGCTCTGGTGGCCTGCTCTGGTGGCCTGCTCTGGTGGCCTGCTCTGGTGGCTCTGCTCTGGTGGCCTGCTCTGGTGGCCTGCTCTGGTGGCCTGCTCTGGTGGCTCTGCTCTGGTGGCTCTGCTCTAGTGGCCAGCACGGTGACCTCTCCTGGATCAGTCCTCAACTGCCCAGCCTCACCATCACCACAGCAGCCTGATTACCACGGCCTGACAGTCTGCCAGAGACTCCACCCCCTGGATCCTTCATCTACTGTCCTCTACTTCATCTGCTGTCCTCTACTGTCCTCTACTTCATCTGCTGTCCTCTACTGTCCTCTGCTTCATCTACTGTCCTCTGCTTCATCTACTTCATCTGCTGTCCTCTGCTGTCCTCTACTTCATCTGCTGTCCTCTACTGTCCTCTACTTCATCTGCTGTCCTCTACTTCATCTGCTGTCCTCTGCATCATCTGCTGTCCTCTACTTCATCTGCTGTCCTCTACTGTCCTCTACTTCATCTGCTGTCCTCTACTTCATCTGCTGTCCTCTGCATCATCTGCTGTCCTCTGCTTCATCTGCTGTCCTCTGCTTCATCTGCTGTCCTCTGCTTCATCTGCTGTCCTCTGCATCATCTGCTGTCCTCTGCATCATCTGCTGTCCTCTGCATCATCTGCTGTCCTCTGCATCATCTGCTGTCCTCTACTTCATCTGCTGTCCTCTACTTCATCTGCTGTCCTCTACTTCATCTGCTGTCCTCTACTGTCCTCTACTTCATCTGCTGTCCTCTGCTTCATCTGCTGTCCTCTACTTCATCTGCTGTCCTCTGCTTCATCTGCTGTCCTCTACTGTCCTCTGCTTCATCTGCTGTCCTCTTCTTCATCTGCTGTCCTCTACTGTCCTCTACTGTCCTCTACTTCATCTGCTGTCCTCTACTGTCCTCTACTTCATCTGCTGTCCTCTACTGTCCTCTGCATCATCTGCTGTCCTCTACTTCATCTGCTGTCCTCTACTTCATCTGCTGTCCTCTACTGTCCTCTGCATCATCTGCTGTCCTCTACTTCATCTGCTGTCCTCTGCTTCATCTGCTGTCCTCTACTTCATCTGCTGTCCTCTACTTCATCTGCTGTCCTCTACTGTATCTGCTGTCCTCTACTTCATCTGCTGTCCTCTACTTCATCTGCTGTTCTCTTCTGTCCTCTACTGTCCTCTGCTTCATCTGCTGTCCTCTGCTTCATCTGCTGTCGTCTGCATCATCTGCTGTCCTCTACTTCATATGCTGTCCTCTACTGTCCTCTTCTGTCCTCTACTGTCCTCTACTTCATCTGCTGTCCTCTACTTCATCTGCTGTCCTCTACTGTCCTCTACTTCATCTGCTGTCCTCTACTTCATCTGCTGTCCTCTACTGTCCTCTACTTCATCTGCTGTCCTCTACTGTCCTCTACTTCATCTGCTGTCCTCTACTGTCCTCTGCTTCATCTACTGTCCTCTGCTTCATCTACTTCATTTGCTGTCCTCTTCTGTCCTCTACTTCATCTGCTGTCCTCTACTGTCCTCTACTTCATCTGCTGTCCTCTACTTCATCTGCTGTCCTCTGCATCATCTGCTGTCCTCTGCTTCATCTGCTGTCCTCTGCTTCATCTGCTGTCCTCTGCATCATCTGCTGTCCTCTGCATCATCTGCTGTCCTCTGCTTCATCTGCTGTCCTCTGCTTCATCTGCTGTCCTCTACTTCATCTGCTGTCCTCTACTGTATCTGCTGTCCTCTACTTCATCTGCTGTCCTCTACTTCATCTGCTGTTCTCTTCTGTCCTCTACTGTCCTCTGCTTCATCTGCTGTCCTCTGCTTCATCCGCTGTCGTCTGCATCATCTGCTGTCCTCTACTTCATCTGCTGTCCTCTACTGTCCTCTTCTGTCCTCTACTGTCCTCTACTTCATCTGCTGTCCTCTACTTCATCTGCAGTCCTCTACTGTCCTCTACTTCATCTGCTGTCCTCTACTTCATCTGCTGTCCTCTACTGTCCTCTACTTCATCTGCTGTCCTCTACTTCATCTGCTGTCCTCTGCATCATCTGCTGTCCTCTGCTTCATCTGCTGTCCTCTGCTTCATCTGCTGTCCTCTGCATCATCTGCTGTCCTCTGCATCATCTGCTGTCCTCTGCATCATCTGCTGTCCTCTGCATCATCTGCTGTCCTCTACTTCATCTGCTGTCCTCTACTTCATCTGCTGTCCTCTAATGTCCTCTACTTCATCTGCTGTCCTCTGCTTCATCTGCTGTCCTCTACTTCATCTGCTGTCCTCTACTGTCCTCTGCATCATCTGCTGTCCTCTACTTCATCTGCTGTCCTCTGCTTCATCTGCTGTCCTCTGCTTCATCTGCTGTCCTCTACTTCATCTGCTGTCCTCTACTGTATCTGCTGTCCTCTACTTCATCTGCTGTCCTCTACTTCATCTGCTGTTCTCTTCTGTCCTCTGCTTCATCTGCTGTCCTCTGCTTCATCCGCTGTCGTCTGCATCATCTGCTGTCCTCTACTTCATCTGCTGTCCTCTACTGTCCTCTTCTGTCCTCTACTGTCCTCTACTTCATCTGCTGTCCTCTACTTCATCTGCAGTCCTCTACTGTCCTCAACTTCATCTGCTGTCCTCTACTTCATCTGCTGTCCTCTACTGTCCTCTACTTCATCTGCTGTCCTCTACTTCATCTGCTGTCCTCTACTTCATCTGCTGTCCTCTACTGTCCTCTTCTGTCCTCTACTGTCCTCTACTTCATCTGCTGTCCTCTACTGTCCTCTACTTCATCTACTTTCCTCTACTTCATCTGCTGTCCTCTACTGTCCTCTACTTCATCTGCTGTCCTCTACTTCATCTGCTGTCCTCTACTGTATCTGCTGTCATCTGCTTCATCTGCTGTCCTCTTCTGTCCTCTACTGTCCTCTACTTCATCTGCTGTCCTCTACTTCATCTGCTGTTCTCTTCTGTCCTCTTCTGTTCTCTACTGTCCTCTGCTTCATCTGCTGCCGTCTGCATCATCTGCTGTCCTCTACTTCATCTGCTGTCCTCTACTGTCCTCTACTTCATCTGCTGTCCTCTACTTCATCTGCTGTCCTCTACTGTCCTCTTCTGTCCTCTACTGTCCTCTACTTCATCTGCTGTCCTCTACTTCATCTGCTGTCCTCTACTTCATCTGCTGTCCTCTACTGTCCTCTTCTGTCCTCTACTGTCCTCTACTTCATCTGCTGTCCTCTACTTCATCTGCTGTCCTCTATTGTCCTCTACTTCATCTGCTGTCCTCTATTGTCCTCTACTTCATCTGCTGTCCTCTGCTTCATCTGCTGTCCTCTACTTCATCTGCTGTCCTCTACTTCATCTGCTGTCCTCTACTTCATCTGCTGTCCTCTACTTCATCTGCTGTCCTCTTCTGTCCTCTACTGTCCTCTACTTCATCTGCTGTCCTCTACTTCATCTGCTGTCCTCTACTTCATCTGCTGTCCTCTACTTCATCTGCTGTCCTCTACTTCATCTGCTGTCCTCTACTTCATCTGCTGTCCTCTGCTTCATCTGCTGTCCTCTACTTCATCTGCTGTCCTCTACTTCATCTGCTGTCCTCTACTTCATCTGCTGTCCTCTACTTCATCTGCTGTCCTCTACTTCATCTGCTGTCCTCTTCTGTCCTCTACTGTCCTCTACTTCATCTGCTGTCCTCTATTGTCCTCTACTTCATCTGCTGTCCTCTGCTTCATCTGCTGTCCTCTTCTGTCCTCTACTGTCCTCTACTTCATCTGCTGTTCTCTACTGTCCTCTACTTCATCTGCTGTCCTCTGCTTCATCTGCTGTCCTCTACTTCATCTGCTGTCCTCTACTGTCCTCTACTTCATCTGCTGTCCTCTACTTCATCTGCTGTCCTCTACTGTCCTCTTCTGTCCTCTACTGTCCTCTACTTCATCTGCTGTCCTCTACTTCATCTGCTGTCCTCTACTTCATCTGCTGTCCTCTACTGTCCTCTTCTGTCCTCTACTGTCCTCTACTTCATCTGCTGTCCTCTACTTCATCTGCTGTCCTCTATTGTCCTCTACTTCATCTGCTGTCCTCTATTGTCCTCTACTTCATCTGCTGTCCTCTGCTTCATCTGCTGTCCTCTACTTCATCTGCTGTCCTCTACTTCATCTGCTGTCCTCTACTTCATCTGCTGTCCTCTACTTCATCTGCTGTCCTCTACTTCATCTGCTGTCCTCTTCTGTCCTCTACTGTCCTCTACTTCATCTGCTGTCCTCTACTTCATCTGCTGTTCTCTACTTCATCTGCTGTCCTCTACTTCATCTGCTGTCCTCTACTTCATCTGCTGTCCTCTACTTCATCTGCTGTCCTCTGCTTCATCTGCTGTCCTCTACTTCATCTGCTGTCCTCTACTTCATCTGCTGTCCTCTACTTCATCTGCTGTCCTCTACTTCATCTGCTGTCCTCTACTTCATCTGCTGTCCTCTTCTGTCCTCTACTGTCCTCTACTTCATCTGCTGTCCTCTATTGTCCTCTACTTCATCTGCTGTCCTCTGCTTCATCTGCTGTCCTCTTCTGTCCTCTACTGTCCTCTACTTCATCTGCTGTCCTCTACTGTCCTCTACTTCATCTGCTGTCCTCTACTGTCCTCTACTTCATCTACTTTCCTCTACTTCATCTGCTGTCCTCTACTGTCCTCTACTTCATCTGCTGTCCTCTACTTCATCTGCTGTCCTCTACTGTATCTGCTGTCATCTGCTTCATCTGCTGTCCTCTTCTGTCCTCTACTGTCCTCTACTTCATCTGCTGTCCTCTACTTCATCTGCTGTTCTCTTCTGTCCTCTTCTGTCCTCTACTGTCCTCTGCTTCATCTGCTGCCGTCTGCATCATCTGCTGTCCTCTACTTCATCTGCTGTCCTCTACTGTCCTCTACTTCATCTGCTGTCCTCTACTTCATCTGCTGTCCTCTACTGTCCTCTTCTGTCCTCTACTGTCCTCTACTTCATCTGCTGTCCTCTACTTCATCTGCTGTCCTCTACTTCATCTGCTGTCCTCTACTGTCCTCTTCTGTCCTCTACTGTCCTCTACTTCATCTGCTGTCCTCTACTTCATCTGCTGTCCTCTATTGTCCTCTACTTCATCTGCTGTCCTCTATTGTCCTCTACTTCATCTGCTGTCCTCTGCTTCATCTGCTGTCCTCTACTTCATCTGCTGTCCTCTACTTCATCTGCTGTCCTCTACTTCATCTGCTGTCCTCTACTTCATCTGCTGTCCTCTACTTCATCTGCTGTCCTCTTCTGTCCTCTACTGTCCTCTACTTCATCTGCTGTCCTCTACTTCATCTGCTGTTCTCTACTTCATCTGCTGTCCTCTACTTCATCTGCTGTCCTCTACTTCATCTGCTGTCCTCTACTTCATCTGCTGTCCTCTGCTTCATCTGCTGTCCTCTACTTCATCTGCTGTCCTCTACTTCATCTGCTGTCCTCTACTTCATCTGCTGTCCTCTACTTCATCTGCTGTCCTCTACTTCATCTGCTGTCCTCTTCTGTCCTCTACTGTCCTCTACTTCATCTGCTGTCCTCTATTGTCCTCTACTTCATCTGCTGTCCTCTGCTTCATCTGCTGTCCTCTACTTCATCTGCTGTCCTCTGCATCATCTGCTGTCCTCTACTTCATCTGCTGTCCTCTACTTCATCTGCTGTCCTCTACTTCATCTGCTGTCCTCTACTTCATCTGCTGTCCTCTACTTCATCTGCTGTCCTCTTCTGTCCTCTACTGTCCTCTACTTCATCTGCTGTCCTCTACTTCATCTGCTGTTCTCTACTTCATCTGCTGTCCTCTACTTCATCTGCTGTCCTCTACTTCATCTGCTGTCCTCTACTTCATCTGCTGTCCTCTGCTTCATCTGCTGTCCTCTACTTCATCTGCTGTCCTCTACTTCATCTGCTGTCCTCTACTTCATCTGCTGTCCTCTACTTCATCTGCTGTCCTCTACTTCATCTGCTGTCCTCTACTTCATCTGCTGTCCTCTTCTGTCCTCTACTGTCCTCTACTTCATCTGCTGTCCTCTACTTCATCTGCTGTCCTCTTCTGTCCTCTACTGTCCTCTGCTTCATCTGGTCTATTCTCATTCCCCTCCTGAATTCCTCCTCTACTTCATCTGGTCTATTCTCATTCCCCTCCTGAATTCCTCCTCTGCTTCATCTGGTCTATTCTCATTCCCCTCCTGAATTCCTCCTCTACTTCATCTGGTCTATTCTCATTCCCCTCCTGAATTCCTCCTCTACTTCATCTGGTCTATTCTCATTCCCCTCCTGAATTCATCCTCTACATCATCTGGTCTATTCTCATTCCCCTCCTGAATTCCTCCTCTGCTTCATCTGGTCTATTCTCATTCCCCTCCTGAATTCCTCCTCTGCTTCATCTGGTCTATTCTCATTCCCCTCCTGAATTCCTCCTCTACATCATCTGGTCTATTCTCATTCCCCTCCTGAATTCCTCCTCTACATCATCTGGTCTATTCTCATTCCCCTCCTGAATTCCTCCTCTACTTCATCTGGTCTATTCTCATTCCCCTCCTGATTTCCTCCTCTGCTTCATCTGGTCTATTCTCATTCCCCTCCTGAATTCCTCCTCTGCTTCATCTGGTCTATTCTCATTCCCCTCCTGAATTCCTCCTCTGCTTCATCTGGTCTATTCTCATTCCCCTCCTGAATTCCTCCTCTGCTTCATCTGGTCTATTCTCATTCCCCTCCTGAATTCATCCTCTACATCATCTGGTCTATTCTCATTCCCCTCCTGAATTCCTCCTCTGCTTCATCTGGTCTATTCTCATTCCCCTCCTGAATCCTCATTCTCACATTTATTCCATTCCCTCAATAAATAATATTCTATATTTCAATCTCTGGTCATTTTAAACGGGCGAAATGAGGCCGGAAACCGTCTTGCTAGTAGCAGACATCTTAAAGGGGAGGTAGCATAAACTCAGCCATAGGTAACCTATGCAGCAGGAAACTGTGTTAGTAGTAGCAGACATCTTAAAGGGGAGGTAGCATAAACTCAGCCATAGGTAACCTATGCAGCAGGAAACTGTGTTAGTAGTAGCAGACATCTTAAAGGGGAGGTAGCATAAACTCAGCCATAGGTAACCTATGCAGCAGGAAACTGTGTTAGTAGTAGCAGACATCTTAAAGGGGATGGTGCATAAACGTGGCCCTAGGTAACACATGGATTTGCATTCGTTTAAGTATCAACATTTCAAATGCAAAGTTTCACCTCACTGTTCTATGTTTCAGACTTACTGGCAAATACTTCATGAATGTATTGTTGCAAATCAATTTGAAGGTTGGTAGCCAACAAGCCTGCTGATGTTAGTCCTACCAGCCTGATGATGTTAGTCCTACCAGCCTGATGATGTTAGCCCTACCAGCCTGCTGATGTTAGTCCTACCAGCCTGATGATGTTAGTCCTACCAGCCTGATGATGTTAGTCCTACCAGCCTGATGATGTTAGTCCTACCAGCCTGCTGATGTTAGTCCTACCACCCTGATGATGTTAGTCCTACCAGCCTGATGATGTTAGTCCTACCAGCCTGATGATGTTAGTCCTACCACCCTGATGATGTTAGTCCTACCAGCCTGATGATGTTAGTCCTACCAGCCTGATGATGTTAGTCCTACCAGCCTGTTGATGTTAGTCCTACCAGCCTGATGATGTTAGTCCTACCAGCCTGCTGATGTTAGCCCTACCAGCCTGATGATGTTAGCCCTACCAGCCTGCTGATGTTAGT
>NW_027001549.1:0-7347 GCF_036934945.1 Oncorhynchus masou masou
TCTAACAACTGGGTTAGTATAATTAGAGGAGGCAGCTCGGTGATCATCAGCTAAGTTATCATCAGCTTGGTTAACATCAGCTAGGTTACCATCAGCTTGGTTATCATCAGCTTGGTTACCATCAGCTAGGTTACCATCAGCTAGTTTACCATCAGCTAGGTTATCATCAGCCAGGTTACCATCAGCTAGTTACCATCAGCCAGTTTACCATCAGCTAGGTTATCATCAGCTAGGTTACCATCAGCTAGGTTACCATCAGCTAGTTTACCATCAGCTAGGTTATCATCAGCTCGGTTACCATCAGCTATGTTACCATCAGCTAAGTTACCATCAGCTATGTTATCATCAGCAAGGTTACCACCCGGTGGGTTATCATCAGCTAGGTTATCATCAGCTAATTTACCATCAGCTTGGTTATCATCAGCTTGGTTACCATCAGCTAGGTTATCATCAGCTCGGTTACCATCAGCTATGTTACCATCAGCTAGGTTACCATCAGCTATGTTATCATCAGCAAGGTTACCACCCGGTGGGTTATCATCAGCTAGGTTATCATCAGCTAGGTTATCATCAGCTAGGTTACCATCAGCAAGGTTAGCATGGTGTGTGTGTGTGTGCGCATGGTGTGTGTGTGTGTGTGCATGGTGTGTATGTGTTAGTGTGCATGGTGTGTGTGTGTGTGTGTGTGTGTGTGTGTGTGTGTGTGTGTGTGTGTGTGTGTGTGTGTGTGTGTGTTAGTGTGCATGGTTTGTGTGTGTGTGTGTGGTGTGTGTATGGTGTGTGTGTGGTGTGTGTGTGTGTGTGTGTGTGTGTGTGTGTGTGTGTGTGTGTGTGTGTGTGTGTGTGTGTGTGTATGGTTTGTGTGTGTGGTGTGTGTATGGTGTGTGTGTGGTGTGTGTGTGTGGTGGTGTGTGTGTGTGGTGTGTGTGTGTGTGTGTGTGTGTGTGTGTGTGTGTGTGTGAGAGAGAGACCAGCATGTAACATGGATACTAAGTAGAGTGCAATCCACGGGGAGCCCAGGATTAACTGATAAGGCACACACACACACACCCACACACATGCACACGCACACGCACACACATGCCAGACATATGGACACGGTTTGAGAAACCTAATAACCAGTTGAATAACCTCCTGACCCCCAACTCCAGGGCATCTCTCTTTCTTCTGTTGAAGTCTTTTCCCCTAGTGAAGGGGATGTCCTGTTAGGTGTTCTGAGGATGAGATTTGAGTGAAGGGGATGGGTACTGTCCTGTTAGGTGTTCTGGAGGATGAGATTTGAGTGAAGGGGATGGGTACTGTCCTGTTAGGTGTTCTGGAGGATGAGATTTGAGTGAAGGGGGATGGGTACTGTCCTGTTAGGTGTTCTGGGGGATGAGATTTGAGTGAAGGGGGATGGGTACTGTCCTGTTAGGTGTTCTGGAGGATGAGATTTGAGTGAGGGGGATGGGTACTGTCCTGTTAGGTGTTCTGGAGGATGAGATTTGAGTGAGGGGGATGGTACTGTCCTGTTAGGTGTTCTGGAGGATGAGATTTGAGTGAAGGGGATGGGTACTGTCCTGTTAGGTGTTCTGGAGGATGAGATTTGAGTGAAGGGGATGTCCTGTTAGGTGTTCTGGAGGATGAGATTTGAGGAAGGGGATGGGTACTGTCCTGTTAGGTGTTCTGGAGGATGAGATTTGAGTGAAGGGGGATGGGTACTGTCCTGTTAGGTGTTCTGGGGGATGAGATTTGAGTGAAGGGGATGGGTACTGTCCTGTTAGGTGTTCTGGAGGATGAGATTTGAGTGAAGGGGATGGGTACTGTCCTGTTAGGTGTTCTGGAGGATGAGATTTGAGTGAAGGGGATGGGTACTGTCCTGTTAGGTGTTCTGGGGGATGAGATTTGAGTGAGGGGGATGGGTACTGTCCTGTTAGGTGTTCTGGGGGATGAGATTTGAGTGAAGGGGATGTCCTGTTAGGTGTTCTGGAGGATGAGATTTGAGTGAAGGGGATGTCCTGTTAGGTGTTCTGGAGGATGAGATTTGAGTGAAGGGGATGGGTACTGTCCTGTTAGGTGTTCTGGAGGATGAGATTTGAGTGAAGGGGATGGGTACTGTCCTGTTAGTTGTTCTGGGGGATGAGATTTGAGTGAAGGGGATGGGTACTGTCCTGTTAGGTGTTCTGGAGGATGAGATTTGAGTGAAGGGGATGGGTACTGTCCTGTTAGGTGTTCTGGAGGATGAGATTTGAGTGAAGGGGATGGGTACTGTCCTGTTAGGTGTTCTGGAGGATGAGATTTGAGTGAAGGGGATGGGTACTGTCCTGTTAGGTGTTCTGGAGGATGAGATTTGAGTGAGGGGGGATGGGTACTGTCCTGTTAGGTGTTCTGGAGGATGAGATTTGAGTGAAGGGGGATGGGTACTGTCCTGTTAGGTGTTCTGGAGGATGAGATTTGAGTGAGGGGGGATGGGTACTGTCCTGTTAGGTGTTCTGGAGGATGAGATTTGAGTGAAGGGGGATGGGTACTGTCCTGTTAGGTGTTCTGGAGGATGAGATTTGAGTGAAGGGGATGGGTACTGTCCTGTTAGGTGTTCTGGAGGATGAGATTTGAGTGAAGGGGGATGGGTACTGTCCTGTTAGGTGTTCTGGAGGATGAGATTTGAGTGAAGGGGATGGGTACTGTCCTGTTAGGTGTTCTGGAGGATGAGATTTGAGTGAGGGGGATGGGTACTGTCCTGTTAGGTGTTCTGGGAGGATGAGATTTGAGTGAAGGGGATGGGTACTGTCCTGTTAGGTGTTCTGGAGGATGAGATTTGAGTGAGGGGGATGGGTACTGTCCTGTTAGGTGTTCTGGGGGATGAGATTTGAGTGAAGGGGGATGGGTACTGTCCTGTTAGGTGTTCTGGGAGGATGAGATTTGAGTGAAGGGGGATGGGTACTGTCCTGTTTCCTCTTCCTGGGGTCCAAACAGGAAACAAAAGAGCAGGTGTTCTTAATGTTTGTATACTCAGTATTTAAACATGTCTGAGTGAAGTGGATGGGTACTGTCATGTTTTTGGGTGATCAGGCACTGAAGCTTCAATTGGTCTTTTGAACGCATGTTCCCAAACACATAAATCAGACCAGAGGACAACACACTCTGCAGGGTCAGACCAGAGGACAACACATTCTGCAGGGTTAGACAAGAGGACAACACACTCTGCAGGGTCAGACCAGAGGACAACACACTCTGCAGGGTTAGACCAGAGGACAACACACTCTGCAGGGTAAGACCAGAGGGCAACACACTCTACAGGGTCAGACCAGAGGACAACACACTCTACAGGGTAAGACCAGAGGACAACACACTCTGCAGGGTTAGACCAGAGGACAACACACTCTGCAGGGTCAGACCAGAGGACAACACACTCTGCAGGGTCAGACCAGAGGACAACACACTCTACAGGGTAAGACCAGAGGACAACACACTCTGCAGGGTTAGACCAGAGGACAACACACTCTGCAGGGTCAGACCAGAGGACAACACACTCTACAGGGTCAGACCAGAGGACAACACACTCTACAGGGTAAGACCAGAGGACAACACACTCTGCAGGGTTAGACCAGAGGACAACACACTCTGCAGGGTCAGATCAGGGGACAACACACTCTGCAGGGTCAGATCAGAGGACAACACACTCTGCAGGGTTAGACCAGAGGACTACACACTCTGCAGGGTCAGACCAGAGGACAACACACTCTACAGGGTCAGATCAGGGGACAACACGCTCTGCAGGGTCAGACCAGAGGACAACACACTCTGCAGGGTTAGACCAGAGGACTACACACTCTGCAGGGTCAGACCAGAGGACAACACACTCTCACAGGGTCAGATCAGGGGACAACACGCTCTGCAGGGTCAGACCAGAGGACAACACACTCTGCAGGGTTAGACCAGAGGACAACACACTCTGCAGGGTCAGACCAGAGGACAACACACTCTGCAGGGTTAGACCAGAGGACAACACACTCTGCAGGGTCAGACCAGAGGACAACACACTCTGCAGGGTCAGACCAGAGGACAACACACTCTGCAGGGTCAGACCAGAGGACAACACACTCTGCAGGGTCAGACCAGAGGACAACACACTCTGCAGGGTCAGACCAGAGGACAACACACTCTGCAGGGTAAGACCAGAGGACAACACATTCTGCAGGGTCAGATCAGAGGACAACACACTCTGCAGGGTTAGACCAGAGGACAACACACTCTGCAGGGTTAGACCAGAGGACAACACACTCTGCATTGTTAGACCAGAGGACAACACACTCTGCAGGGTTAGACCAGAGGACAACACACTTTGCAGGGTTAGACCAGAGGACAACACACTCTGCAGGGTTAGACCAGAGGACAACACACTCTGCAGGGTCAGACCAGAGGACAACACACTCTACAGGGTCAGACCAGAGGACAACACACTCTGCAGGGTTAGACCAGAGGACAACACACTCTGCAGGGTCAGACCAGAGGACAACACACTCTGCAGGGTCAGACCAGAGGACAACACACTCTGCAGGGTCAGACCAGAGGACAACACACTCTGCAGGGTTAGGGGGGTCTGCAGTCTGTGAGGGTAGAGAGAGGGTCTGCAGTCAGTCTGTGAGGGTAGAGAGAGGGTCTGCAGTCAGACAGTCTGTTAGGGTTAGAACAGACAGTCTGTGAGGGTAGGTTAAAAAGAAAATGGTTTGAATGAAGGTGCCCTGGCCTTTTTCGCGTGATTTTCCAATGTAATGGTATAAAGAATTCTAATGAATCAGGGATAGTATCTCTTAAACTTTGCAAGGTGGAGTACTAAGAACCTGCTTAAAAGTAGTTTCTGAGTTGATGCGTGGCAACCTAGGACCATGAAGGGGTTCAGTTAGTTAAGCATACAGGGAATCAGGGATTTAGATTTATTATGGATCCCAGTCTGTGAGGGTTAGGCTTATGGTTAGGACAGTCAGTCTGTGAGGGTTAGGGTTAGGACAGTCAGTCAGTGAGGGTTAGGGTTAGTGTGAGGTTTATGATTAGGACAGTCAGTCTGTGAGGGTTATGGTTAGTCGGTGAGGGTTAGGGTTGTGCCGGTCAGTCTGTGAGGGTTATGATTAGGACAGTCAGTGTGTGAGGGTTAGGGTTAGGACAGTCAGTGTGTGAGGGTTAGGGTTAGGACAGTCAGTCTGTGAGGGTTAGGGTTAGGACAGTCAGTCTGTGAGGGTTAGCGTTATGGTTAGGACAGTCAGTCAGTGAGGGTTAGGGTTATGGTTAGGACAGTCAATCTGTGAGGGTTATGGTTATGACAGTCAGTCTGTGAGGGTTAGGGTTAGAACAGTCAGTCTGTGAGGGTTAGGCTTATGGTTAGGACAGTCAGTCTATGAGGGTTATGGTTAGGACAGTCAGTTGGTGAGGGTTAGGGTTAGTGTGAGGTTTATGATTAGGACAGTCAGTCTGTGAGGGTTATGGTTAGTCGGTGAGGGTTAGGGTTGTACCGGTCAGTCTGTGAGGGTTATGATTAGGACAGTCAGTGTGTGAGGGTTAGGGTTAGGACAGTCAGTCTGGGGGTTAGGGTTATGGTTAGGACAGTCAGTCTGTGCGGGTTAGGGTTATGGTTAGGACAGTCAGTCTGTGAGGGTTATGGTTAGGACAGTCAGTCTGTGCGGGTTATGGTTAGGACAGTTAATTACATTTTTACATTTAAGTCATTTAGCAGACGCTCTTATCCAGAGCGACTTACAAATTGGTGAATTCACCTTCTGACATCCAGTGGAACAGCCACTTTACAATAGTGCATCTAAATCATTAAGGGGGTGGTGAGAAGGATTACTTATCCTATCCTAGGTATTCCTTGAAGAGGTGGGGTTTCAGGTGTCTCCGGAAGGTGGTGATTGACTCCGCTGTCCTGGTCGTGAGGAGTTTGTTCCACCATTGGGGGCCAGAGCAGCGAACAGTTTTGACTGGGCTGAGCGGGAACTGTACTTCCTCAATGGTAGGGAGGCGATCCCCACAGCTCCGTAGGCAAGCACTATGGTCTTGTAGCGGATGCGAGCTTCAACTGGAAGCCAGTGGAGAGAGCGGAGGAGCGGGGGTGACGTGAGAGAACTTGGGAAGGTTGAACACCAGGACGGGCTGCGGCGTTCTGGATGAGTTGTAGGGGTTTAATGGCACAGGCAGGGAGCCCAGCCAACAGCGAGCTGCAGTAATCCAGACGGGAGATGACAAGTGCCTGGATTAGGACCTGCGCCGCTTCCTGTGTGAGGCAGGGTCGTATTCTGCGGATGTTGTAGAGCATGAACCTACAGGAACGGGCCACCGCCATGATGTTGGTTGAGAACGACAGGGTGTTGTCCAGGATCACGCCAAGGTTCTTAGCGCTCTGGGAGGAGGACACAATGGAGTTGTCAACCGTGATGGCGAGATCATGGAACGGGCAGTCCTTCCCGGGAGGAAGAGCAGCTCCGTCTTGCCGAGGTTCAGCTTGAGGTGGTGATCCGTCATCCACACTGATATGTCTGCCAGACATGCAGAGATGCGATTCGCCACCTGGTCATCAGAAGGGGGAAAGGAGAAGATTAATTGTGTGTCGTCTGCATAGCAATGATAGGAGAGACCATGTGAGGTTATGACAGAGCCAAGTGACTTGGTGTATAGCGAGAATAGGAGAGGGCCTAGAACAGAGCCCTGGGGGACACCAGTGGTGAGAGCGCGTGGTGAGGAGACAGATTCTCGCCACGCCACCTGGTAGGAGCGACCTGTCAGGTAGGACGCAATCCAAGCGTGGGCCGCGCCGGGAGATGCCCAACTCGGAGAGGGTGGAGAGGAGGATCTGATGGTTCACAGTATCGAAGGCAGCCGATAGGTCTAGAAGGATGAGAGCAGAGGAGAGAGAGTTAGCTTTAGCAGTGCGGAGCGCCTCCGTGATACAGAGAAGAGCAGTCTCAGTTGAATGACTAGTCTTGAAACCTGACTGATTTGATCAAGAAGGTCATTCTGAGAGAGATAGCGGGAGAGCTGGCCAAGGACGGCACGTTCAAGAGTTTTGGAGAGAAAAGAAAGAAGGGATACTGGTCTGTAGTTGTTGACATCGGAGGGATCGAGGTAGGTTTTTTCAGAAGGGGTGCAATCAGTGAGGGTTAGCGTTATGGTTAGGACAGTCAGTCAGTGAGGGTTAGTGTTATGGTTAGGACAGTCAATCTGTGAGGGTTATGGTTATGACAGTCAGTCTGTGAGGGTTATGGTTAGGACAGTCAGTCTGTGACAGTTAGGGTTAGGACAGTCAGTCTGTGAGGGTTAGGGTTATGGTTAGGACAGTCAGTTTGTGGGTTAGTTATGGTTATGACAGTTAATCAGTGA
>NW_027001550.1:0-7347 GCF_036934945.1 Oncorhynchus masou masou
ATGTGTGTGTATCGGGAGTGGGGTTAAGCAAAAAGTAATTTCCATGCAATGAATATGAACAAGTAGTCTTCTGCTTATGAAAGGGGATTGAATCCTTGCACTCAACATGATTGTTGTGTTGATTGTTGTGTTCATCTGACCATTGAACCCTATTTTAACCTCTTTTCTACCTGGATTCACAGTTCAAAAGGAATGCTGACTGTATGAATTAGCCAATCATTGTCTCACGTCAGATGGCGTCACTCCTACGACACGCTTTTCCCTCAACCGATATGTTTTAAAGGACGTGGAACTGATCTCTAAAAATCCGCCTAACACTAGCTCCTAATTCTGAAAACAAATCACTCCGCTCTCGGTAGCTATGACGCACTAGTTGCTATGGCAAACCATGCTAGATCAGCTGAGCAAACCTGCTCCAGCTAGCAGCCTAGTGCAAGATGTTTGAAGGGCCATACAGTAGCTAGTTTGCCAGAAACCGACTGAATCCCTGTCAAGGCTCTGATGAAGATCGAAGATCTGAACATACATTTGCAACCATTAATGTATTTTGTGTTTTGCAGAGGAGTTGATTGATTGATCATTATTTATTCTCCCCAAGATACAGTTCCTTTTTTTGTCTAGTATCTGAGCCAGTGGAAAGTGTATACATTCAGTATATAGTATGTATTCAGTATGTATGGATTGAAGTGTATGGACTGAGTGTATGGACTGAGCAGATGGAGGTTGGAGGCTGGGGGCCTACCTATACAGTTGACTCCGTTTCCCGCCCAGCCGACACGACAGGAACAGTGGAAGGCCCCAGGGGTGTTGATACAGTTGGCGTTGACGTGACAGTTGTGAGCCCCGATCTCACACTCATCCATGTCTACACAGAAGGAGTGACATTCAGTAATTCCAATACAGGACATTTCACAGAAGCCAGACATATTTACTTTCCTAAATTTCAATAAATCCATAATTAATGTTGATTTACAGTATCAGTCAAAAGTTTGGACACACCTACTCATTCAAGCGTTTTTCTTTATTTGTACTATTTTCTACATTGTACAATAATAGTTGAAGACATCAAAACTATGAAATAACACATATGGAATCATGTAGTAACCAAAAAAAGTGTTAAACAAATCAAAATAGATGTGAGATTCTTCAAAGTAGCCACCCTTTGCCTTGATGACAGCTTTGCACACTCTTGGCATTCATTCAAATACTTCACTGAATACAAGACTATTTAATTTAATGAGTTCCAACACCCTACATCTTTATTTTGGTACTCATATGTACCAAATACCCTGAAGGTTATTCAACAAGCTATAGCTAATGGCTAAGGTTAATTGTGTAAAAACCTTCTATAAACAAACATAACTAGCTACCTTTCTTTGCCTGTTCATTAACTAGATACAGAGACGAGCTGCTTGACTTTCAACGTTAGCTAAAGTTAGCTAGCTAACTAATCAAGATGTCTGTTTGCATTAATTGATTGACCTCAGCTTGAATACCACCATATAGCTAGCTATCTATCAGTAGCCTAGGTTTGTTCTCAGCCACGTCTTATGACTGTCAGCCTGTTGCAGGCAGCAACAGCTGTGTCGTTGCTGAGAAATCAAGTTGCTCGACCCGGTTAGATAGAACTCTGTGAGATTCGTCTGAAAAGAAGTTAGCATAAAGGTATCACATCGTTGGTTCTTAATAGACGAAAATGTGCACGCAAGGGCGATAAATTTGACATTTATTTAAAAAATGTTTTAAGTACAATGGTCACTTAATGGACGCTACTCTGAAATCTCCAACGACCCTGTTACAAATCCACGGCAGGACAGCTCATGACGAGAGGCGGGTTGTGTTGTGTACCTCCAATCAAGTTGATTTGCGAATGTTCATCAACAATGTTGTCCTATTGGCTTAGATATTGTGGCACGGAGATTTGACTCTCTCTCACCTGTACATCCAGAAGTTCCTTCTTGACTGGAAGCCAGGCTGACAGTGGCAGGTGAAACGATCCCTTGGTGTTCTCGCACTGCGCCGTGCATACAGATGTTAGCGTTCAGGTCACACTCATTCACATCTGGAGAGGGAGGAGAGGGGGACGAAGAGGAGTGGGAGGAGGAGGAGGACGGGAGGAGGACGGGAGGAGGAAGGAGGAGGAGGAGGAAAAGCAGGAGGAAGGAGGAGAGGGACGGGAGGAGGAAGGAGGAGGAAGGGCGGGAGGAAGAGCAGGAGGAAGGAGGAGGAGGAGCGGGAGGAGGAGCAGGAGGAGGAGTGGGAGGAGGTGGACAGGAGGAGGAAGGAGCAGGAGGCGGGAGAGGAGGGCGGGAGGAGGAGGCAGGAGGAGCGGAGGAGGAGGACGGGAGGAGGAAGGAGGAGGAGGAGCGGGAGGAGAACGGGACGGGGGGATGGGAGGAGGAAGAGAAGGAGTAGGAGGAGGAAGAGGAGGAGGAAGAGGGGAGGAGGAGGGAAGAGAGGAGAAGTTATAAATCTTACCCGATCAAATTTCAGAGTATTGTGAGCATTCAGTGCAACTTTTGGCACGTTTACTTGAACTGGTAGCCAGGCTGACAGTGGCAGATGGACGATCCCTTGGTGTTCATAGATTCAGACAGAGGCCAAGTAGGCTACTGTGGCTATGTGAACATAATATACGTCTACTAGAGTGATTTATATGACAAGACTCGTTAACATTTTGTGTGGTGTTCAATGTAAGCCTACATTCTTGACATTTAGCCACACCATATGATCTGATATGTGTGTGTGTGTGTGTGTGCGCGCAGGTGTGCTCCCATGTTCACGTGCACACGTGTGTATGAGTGCAGACGTGTGTATCTGTGTGTGAGTGTGCTCCGTGTGAACGTGTGTGTTTGAGTGTGTGTGTGTGGGTGCTCATGTGTGTGCTCCTGTGTGTGTGCTCCTGTGTGTGTGTGTGCTCCTGTGTGTGTGTGTGTGTGTGTGTGTGTGTGTGTGTGTGTGTGTGTGTGTGTGTGTGTGTGTGTGTGTGTGTGTGTGCTCCTGTGTGTATGAGTGTGTGTCCTGTGTGTGTGTGAGTGCTCCCGTGTGTGTGTGTGTGTGTGTGAGTGTGCTCCGTGTAAACGTGTGTGTATGAGTGTGTGTGTGCTCGTGTGTGTGTGTGTGTGTGTGTGTGTGTGTGTGTGTGTGTGTGTGTGTGTGTGTGTGTGTGTGTGTGTGTGTGTGTGTGTGTGTGTGTGTGTGTGTATAGTGTATGAGTGTATGAGTGTATGAGTGTGTGTGTGTGTGCTCCTGTGTGTGTATGAGTGTGTGTGTGTGTGTGTGTGTGTGTGTGTGTGTGTGTGTGTGTGTGTGTGTGTATGAGTGTGTGTGTGTGTGTGTGTGTGCGTGCGTGCGTGTGTGTGTGTAGATACCTATGCAGAGCCTCATGTTCAGGGCAGCCATAAAGCCGTCGTAGCACAGACAGTGGTACTCCCCTGGGATGTTAGTGCACTGTCCTCCGTCACATATCTCAGGCTCCTGCTCACACTCATCCACATCTGGAGACAGAGAGGGAGGGGGGGAGGGGGAAGCGAGGGGAGGAGGGGGAAGAGAGGGAGAAGAACATGGGGGAGATGGCAGGGAGGAGTAAAAAAGAAGGAGAGAAATGCAGAAAGTAGAGTGAGTTTGGGGAGAGAGAGAGTAAGAGAAAACAAGCGAGAAGGACAGTGAGGGAGGGAGGGTATAAAAGAGAAAGTTGGAGAGAGAGAGACAGACAGACAGACAGACAGACAGACAGACAGACAGAGACAGAGAAAGTTAGAGAGAGAGAGAGTGAGAGAGACAGAGAGAGACAGAGAGAGACAGAGAGACAGAGAGACATAGAAAGTTAGAGAGAGAGAGAGAGAGACAGAGAGACAGAGAAACATAGTAAGTTAGAGAGAGAGAGAGAGAGAGAGAGAGAGAGAGAGAGAGAAAGTTAGAGAGAGAGAGCGAGAGAGAGAGAGAGAAAGGTAGAGAGAGAGAGAGAAAGGTAGTGAGAGAGAGCGAGAGAGAGAGAGAAAGGTAGAGAGAGAGAGCACGATAGAGAGAGAGAGAGAGAGAGAGAGAGAGAGAGAGAGAGAGAGAGAGAGAGAAAGGTAGAGAGAGAGAGCACAATAGAGAGAGAGAGAGAGAGAGAGAGAGAGAGAAAGGGAGAGAGAGAGAGAGAGCACGAGAGAGAGAGAAAGGTAGAGAGAGAGAGCACGAGAGAAAGAGAGAGAGAAAGGTAGAGAGAGAGAGCATGATAGAGAGAGAAGAGCACGATAGAGAGAGAGTGAGAGTAGAAAAAGCGCGAACGATAGTAGAATGCACTAGACAGAACAGCCGGTGAACAGCTGAGTAGAAGTCAACTTCAGTCATCAGCATCTCTGACTGGCTGTCTGGCTGTCTGTATAACTGGCTGTATGACTGTCTGTATGACTGGCTGTCTGTCTGTATGTCTGACTTTCTGTCTGCTTGACTGTCTGACTGGCTGTCTGTATGACTGTCTGTATGACTGTCTGTCTGTCTGTATGTCTGACTTTCTGTTTGCTTGACTGTCTGACTGGCTGTGTGTATGACTGGCTGATTGGCTGACTGGCTGTCCGTCTTGCTGATTGGCTGTCTGACTGACTGACTGGCTCACTGTCCATCTGACTGGCTGACTGTCTGTCTGACTGTCTGTCTGACTGGCTGATTGTCTGTCTGACTGACTGGCTCACTGTCTATCCGTCTATCCGTCTGTCCGTCTGTCCGTCTGTCTGTCTGTCTGTCTGTCTGTCTGACTGTCTGTCTGTCTGACTGACTGTCTGACTGTTTGTCTGACTGTCTGACTGGCCGTCTGGCTGACTGGCTGATTGTATGTCTGTCCGTCTGGCTGACTGTCCGTCTGTAAGAGTGATGGCTGCCCTGGACTCTGTATACCTTTACACAATACCATCCAGGCACTATAGGCTGGAATGGGGGATGCCAGAGTTAGGGGTTACATACAGTACAGTACAGGTGTCTATACTGTACACTGTGTACTGCAGGTGGTATCAATATTGCTTGAATTAATATATCATACAGAGAGCTAGGGTTATAGAAGTGGTGGGATTGCATTGTGCCCTTATTTTGAAATGTTGTCTTTAACAGTGGAGTCAATTCCATTTGAACTTCATGAATGGAATTTGACAAATTAAGTAACCAGGTATTTTACTCACATACTGTATAGAGTAACCCGGTATTATATACTGTATAGAGTAACCCGGTATTATATACTGTATAGAGTAACCAGGTATTATATACTGTATAGAGTAACCAGGTATTATATACTGTATAGAGTAACCCGGTATTATATACTATATAGAGTAACCCGGTATTATATACTATATAGAGTAACCCGGTATTATATACTATATAGAGTAACCCGGTATTATATACTATATAGAGTAACCCGGTATTATATACTGTATAGAGTAACCAGGTATTATATACTGTATAGAGTAACCAGGTATTATATACTGTATAGAGTAACCAGGTATTATATACTGTATAGAGTAACCAGGTATTATAGACTGTATAGAGTAACCCGGTATTATATACTGTATATAGTAACCAGGTATTATATACTGTATATAGTAACCAGGTAATATAAACTGTATAGAGTAACCAGGTATTATATACTGTATATAGTAACCAGGTAGTATAAACTGTATAGAGTAACCAGGTAGTATAAACTGTATAGAGTAACCAGGTAGTTTACTCACATACTGTATATAGTAACCAGGTAGTATATACTGTATAGAGTAACCAGGTATTATAGACTGTATATAGTAACCAGGTATTATAGACTGTATAGAGTAACCAGGTAGTATATACTGTATATAGTAACCAGGTATTATAGACTGTATAGAGTAACCAGGTATTATAGACTGTATATAGTAACCAGGTATTATATACTGTATAGAGTAACCAGGTAGTATATACTATATAGAGTAACCAGGTATTATAGACTGTATATAGTAACCAGGTAGTATATACTGTATAGAGTAACCAGGTATTATAGACTGTATATAGTAACCAGGTAGTATATACTGTATAGAGTAGATGAGAATTGAAAGGATGTGTTTACCAGAACAGCTTCTCTCATCTGTCATCAGTGCATAGCCATTGTTGCAGCTACACTTATAACTCCCCTCTGAGTTGGTGCAGTGCAGGTCACAGCCGCCATTCTCAATGGTACACTCATCAATATCTGAAAAAACACACACACACAGTTGGTCTTATTGAATGAAAACGAAGGAGAACAGGCTAGGAACAACTAAGGAAACAGGTTAGGAACAACTAAGGAAACAGGCTAGGAACAACTAAGGAAACAGGTTAGGAACAACTTACGGAAACAGGCTAGGAACAACTAAGGAAACAGGTTAGGAACAACTTACGGAAACAGGTTAGGAACAACTTACGGAAACAGGCTAGGAACAACTAAGGAAACAGGTTAGGAACAACTAAGGAAACAGGTTAGGAACAACTAAGGAAACAGGTTAGGAACAACTAAGGAAACAGGTTAGGAACAACTTACGGAAACAGGTTAGGAACAACTTACGGAAACAGGCTAGGAACAACTAAGGAAACAGGCTAGGAACATCTAAGGAAACAGGTTAGGAACAACTAAGGAAACAGGTTAGGAACAACTGACGGAAACAGGCTAGGAACAACTAAGGAAACAGGTTAGGAACAACTAAGGAAACAAGTTAGGAACAACTAAGGAAACAGGTTAGGAACAACTAAGGAAACAGGTTAGGAACAACTGACGGAACAGGCTAGGAACAACTTACGGAAACAGGTGAAACAACTTATCTACCCTCTCACAGGTGTAATTATTTATTGTATGTGAAGCAATACAAAATAAAAGTAATTTCCCACGGTGTAATGTAATAAATAGCTAGCATGACATGTTAGCTAGCATGTTATTGAATGTAATAAATAGCTAGCATGACATGTTAGCTAGCATGTTATTGAATGTAATAAATAGCTAGCATGACATGTTAGCTAGCATGTTATTGAATGTAATAAATAGCTAGCATGACATGTTAGCTAGCATGTCATTGAATGTAATAAATAGCTAGCATGACATGTTAGCTGAGCATGTTATTGAATGTAATAAATAGCTAGCATGACATGTTAGCGAGCATGTTATTGAATGTAATAAATAGCTAGCATGACATGTTAGCTAGCATGTTATTGAATGTAATAAATAGCTAGCATGACATGTTAGCTAGCATGTTATTGAATGTAATAAATAGCTAGCATGTTATTGAATGTAATAAATAGCTAGCATGACATGTTAGCTAGCATGTTATTGAATGTAATAAATAGCTAGCATGACATGTTAGCTAGCATGTCATT
>NW_027001551.1:0-7345 GCF_036934945.1 Oncorhynchus masou masou
GGATGTTTTCAATGAGGAGACTCTCAGTTACATAGCAAATGTTCAGTTTTTCCTGAAAGAATCTTTGTGTAGGAGAAATCGCTCCGTTTTGTACATCACATTTGGCTACCGAAACGAACCGAAAATTCAGTCACCAACAACGTCAAACTTTTTCCGAATTAACTCCATAATATCAACCGAAACATGGCAAACGTTGTTTGGAATCAATCCTCAAGGTGTTTTTTCACATATCTCTTCATTGATATGCAGTTCGTGAAGCCTGCTTCCCCCTCAGAATCGCATGGAAAAATACCAGCAGCTGAAAAAGACGCACCAATTTCGACGGAGGACACCGGGCGGACACCTGGAAAATGTAGTCTCTTATGGTCAATCTTCCAATGATATGCCTACAAATACGTCACAATGCTGCAGACACCTTGGGGAAACGACAGAAAGGGCAGGCTCATTCCTCTCGCATTCACAGCCATATAAGGAGACAATGGAAAACGGAGCCTCAAAAATCCTGCTGGTTTCCTGGATGCCGTTTCATCTTGGTTTTGCCTGTGAGACAGCCCGTTCTAGGGCACGCACCAGAGGAATATCTCTGCAGTTCTGGAAACGTCAGAGTGTTTCCTTCCAGTGCCATCAATTATATGCATAGTCGAGCATCTTTTTGTGACAAAACACTTGTTTAAAACGGGAACGTTTTTCATCCAAAAATGAAATAGCGCCCCCAGAGTTTCAAGAGGTTAACAAAGGCTAAGCTTGTGAGTGAATATATTTCTTTCATTTCATTTGCGATTTTCATGAATAGTTTATTAACGTTGCGTTATGGTAATGAGCTTGAGGCTATGATTACGCTCCCGGATAAGGGATTGCTTGACGCAAGAAGTTAACTTCCTGACTGATGTCTTGAGATGTTGCTTCAATATATCCACATAGTTTTATTTCCTCACGATGCCATCTATTTTGTGAAGTGCACCAGTCTCTCCTGCAGAAAAGCACCCACACAAATGATACTGCCACCCTCGTGCTTCACGGTTGGGGTGGTGTTCTTCAGCTTGCAAGCCACCCCCTTTTTCCTCCAAACATAACGATGGTCATCATGGCCAAGCAGTTCTATTTTTGTTTCATCAGACAAGAGGACATTTCTCCAAAAAGTACAATCTTTGTCCACATGTGCAGTTGCAAACCATAGTCTGGCTTTTTTACGGTGGTTTTGGAGAAGTGGCATCTTCCTTGCTGAGTGGCCTTTCAGGTTATGTCGATATAGGACTTGTTTTAATGTGAATATAGATACTTTTGAATCTGTTTCCTCAAGCATATTGTATACTATTGTTTGAGATGAACGTGGTACCTTCAGGCGTTTGGAAATTGCTCCCAAGGATAAACCAGACTTGTGTAGGTCTTCAATTTTGTTTCTGAGGTCCTGGCTGATATTCTTTTGATTTTCCCATGATGTGAAGCAACGAGGCACTGAGTTTGAAAATACACCTTAAAATACATCCACAGGTACACCTCCAATTGACTCAAATTATGTCAATTAGCCTATCAGAAGCTTCTAAAGCCATGACATAATTGTCTGTAATTTCCCAAGCTTTTCAAAGGCACTGTCAACTTAGTGTATGACCCACTGGAAATGTGGTACAGTGAATTAATGTCTGTCTGTAAACAATTGTTGGAAACATGACTTGTGTCATGCACAAGGTAAATGTCTTAACGGACTTTCCAAACTATAATTTGTTAAGTGATTGAAAAATGAGTTTCAATGACTCCAACCTAAGTGTATGTAAACTTCCGACTTCAAATGTAGACATGGAACATGGAATTGCTGGTCACTTTAATAGTGGAACACTAGTCACTTTAATAATGTTCTCATACTGCTTTTGTTTTGGTTTTCTTCAGCTGAAGGAGAGGAGGACCAAAATGCAGTGTGGTTAGTGTTCAACATCTTTAATATAGACAATAAAGGACAACACTACAAAATACAAAACAACAAATGTGAAAACCGAAACAGTCCTATCTGGTGCAATGATGCAAAGACAGAGACAACCACCCACAAAGTACGTACCCACAGAATATGGCTGCCTAAATATGATTCCCAATCAGAGACAACGATAGACAGCTGCCTCTAATTGAGAACCAGTCTAGGCAACCATAGACATACAATATACCTAGAAAGGAAACAGCCCCATAAACATACAAAAAACCCTACACCAGGCTAAACACATAAATCCCCCATGTCACACCCTGACCTAACCAAAATAATAAAGAAAACAAAGATAACTAAGCCAGGGCGTGACAGCTTTACTCATTTCATATGTATATACTGTATTATATTCTACCATATTTGCTTCAATACCTCTCCGACATTGCACGTCCTAATATTTATATATTTCTTATTTCATCTCCTTCTTTTACTTTTTTGATTTGTGTGTTTAGATGTGAACTGTTAGATGTTACTGCACTGATGGAGCTAGGAACACAAGCATTTCTCTGCACCCGCAGATACATCTGCTGTTACCAATAACATTTGATTTGATTTGACAAGCCCCTGATGCATCTCCTACCCAGAGTAAGTGACCTCCCTCCCCCCATTCAGGACTGATGGACCAAGGAGAGAGGAGATAAAGACACATCATTAACAAACACTCACACACACACACACACACACACACACACACACACACACACACACACACACACACTAATTAACACATACACCTGTAAAAACACACTGGAGCAGCGTGTCGATTCTCTTCCATAACAGATATCACACTAACTCATGCTCCATCGCGCACACGCACGCGCACACGCGCGCACACACACACACACACACACACACACACACACACACACACACACACACACACACACACACGCACACACACACACACATAAACACACAAACCTGTAAACACACACACACACACCTGTAAACACACACAGAAGCAGCATATAGTTTCTATTCCGAATCAGATATCACACTAACTCATGCTCCATCACACACACGTACTAGAACAGGATGAGAATGGAAGCATCAGTGAAAGAGCGTGCTGGTACATGTTGAGGGCTGTTTTTGAGGGATGAAAACGGTGTCCAAGGTCAATGACTTCTGGTGCTTTATGTCATGTCAAATTACACACACAGGTATACACACACAGGTATACAAACACAGGCATACACACACAGGTATACACACACAGGTATACACACACACAGGTATACACACACACAGGTATACACACACAGGTATACACACAGGTATGCACACACAGGTATACACACACAGGTATACACACACAGGTATACACACACAGGTATACACACACAGCTTTACACACAGGTATACACATAGGTACACACAGAGGTATACACACACAGGTATACACACACAGGTACACACAAACAGGTTTACACACACAGGTATACACACACAGGTATACACACACAGGTACACACACACACATGTACACACACACAGGTATACACACACAGGTATACACACACATGTACACACACAGGTATACACACACAGGTATACACAAACAGGTATACACACACACAGGTACACACACACAGGTACACACACACAGGTACACACACATAGGTATACACACAGGTAGACACACACAGGTATACACACACGGGGACACACACGGGTATACACACAGGTATACACACACATGTATACACACATGGGTACACACACAGGTATACACACAGGTATACACACATAGGTATACACACAGGTATGCACTCAGGTATACACACACAGGTATACACACACAGGTACACGCACACAAGTACACACACAGGTATACACCCAGGTATACACACACAGGTATACACACACAGGTATACACACACAGGTACACACACAGGTATACACACACAGGTATACACACAAGTACACACACAGGTATACACCCAGGTATACACACACAGGTATACACTCACAGGTACACACACAGGTATACACACACAGGTATACACACACAGGTACACACACAGGTATACACACACATGTATACACACACAGGTACACACACACAGTTACACACACAGGTATACACACACTGGTGTGCACACACAGGTATGCACACACAGGTACGCACACACAGGTATGCACACACAGGTATGCACACACAGGTATGCACACACAAACACATTGATGTCACATAGGATAATAAAGGGCAGCTTTTATTTAGTTCTGCCATCCATCAAAGCCTTCCAAGTGCATTGAATATGAAGGAGACATGTGACATTGAAACCAGGGAGGAAATTAGATTCAATCTCATTTCATCATGTTTTGATCAACACCATCAGAAATCACACACACACACACACACACACACACACACACACACACACACACACACACACACACACACACACACACACACACACACACACACACACACACACACACACACACACACACACACACACACACACACACACACACACACGCGGCCACCTCCTTGTTCCTTCCTCCACCTTGGTCCCAGAGTGTGTATAATTAGTTGATTAGGTAACTGATATAAAGCTGCTCCTATATTATTAACACTGTGCTGCAGCAAGAGACCCATCAAGTCTCCTGCAGTTTTTCACCCACAAACCCTGGAGTCATGCTGTTCAAACTGACTCAGACACACACTCACACACACACACAAACACACACAGACACGCATACACACACACACACAGACAAATACACACACACGCATACACACACACAGACAAATACACACACACATACGCACACACACGCATACACACGCACACACACACAGACTCAGACACACACACACACACACAGACACACATATACACACATACCCCTGTGACATTCAGTTCTATTGGTCTCATGTGAGTGGCCAAGCCCAGGTATTTGATCATGATAGTGCAGGTTCATATCCCTCAGTGAACTGATGGCTGTCTCCCTAATCCAACTCCTCTCCACTTATCACATGTAACTAGGAGATGAGGAAGGAAATGATTGTGTTGTGTGTAAATGGGAGGAGACAGTGTTCACTTCAAAAGGTTGACTGTCTGTTACAGTTTTCGATTGCCTAGACGACAGTGGGCACAACTGGAGTCACATGTGCAAAACTCTAACTACAGTCTGCACTACCAACAGTCACCTGAGCTAAACAGTTCACATCACCTGCAAAGCTCATTCCAAGCAACACAACTCTTAACACATGGCTCAAAACACGCTCAGTGCAGCCAGAGCACTATGCACAACCCTCACTGAGATAACACACACTGTCACTAAGAACACTGGTGATAAAAACACTAGCATCAAACACCAATACAGAAAATACAAACTTTTCATCTTTACAGTTTGAACAATTTCATTGACTTCATACAAAGTAATATTTTCTTCAAAGAAAAGAGTGACATTTCTTTCACATGATTTATTAACATTTTTAGAACATAACAATTTAAGGTAAATGAAAATTAGAGCAGTTTGCTTCAATAGTCTGTAATAATTTACGGAATTACAGTAATGAGAAAAAAAAGGTAGAAACTAAAAGTACATACTGTAATTCGAACAAATAATTGAGGGGCTAATCCTGCCTCTCTCTAGCATCAGGACACAGGTTTTCTTCAACATCACATCTAATGTTTTCTCTTGCCATGCACCTGGGGAAGAACCTTCTGGAGTGCCTTATCCATCCCTGGCAGTCCTCTGGACTCGTGTCTTCACATCCGGCACGCATGGCTTCCAAAAGAGACATTTGGTCATGTGGGTGGTGACCAAACACTTTCCACCTCCAGGCAGAGAAAAACTCCTCTATTGGTTTGAGGAAGGGTGAATATGCAGGCAGGTACAAAACCATAAATCTGTGATGTGCTGCAAACCAATCTGTGACAGCTGCAGTGTTGAAAAGCAACGTTATCGCAAACTATGACAAAAACTTGGGGGTTTCTTACTGGCTCCCCCTGTTCTGCTGGCACTAGCTGAGCATAGAGCAGTTCTAGGAAAGCTATAAGCCTTTCTGTGTTGTATGGGCCAATGAGTGGTGTGTTGAGAAGCAAACCATCATTGGCCATTGCAGCACACATGGTGATATTTCCCCCCCTTTGGCCTGGAACCTCCACAGTGGCCCTTTGACCTATAACATTCCTTCCTCTGCGCCGTGTTTTGGCAAGGTTAAATCCCAGCTTCATCGATAAATACAAATGAACATGGTATTTCCAGTGCTTCCACCTCCATTACTCTCTGAAAAACAGTAAGTGCACAGTTTTACTGTAGAAATGCTAGTGTTTTTTTACTGTAAATATTTTGTATAGCTGTGTACGTAACCTCAGACGTCTTACCTGGACATATTGGTATCTTTGTTCTTTTACCCGTTCACTGTTTCTCTCGAACGGTACAGTGTATAACTGTTTCATTGTAACTTGGAGTTTCTTTAGGACTCGAGCAATAGTTGTTGTGCTGACAGAATTAACATTTTCAAATGTATCACTATCAGCCAGCACTCTATCTTGAATCTCCCGCAGTTTTATTGCATTGTTGACAACAACCATGTCAACAATAGCATTTTCCTGCGCATCTGAAAATATTTTTCCTCTTCCCCTGTTGGGGGCAGCCTTTGGGTCCTGTTGTAAAAATATATTTTACTGTCAAACTTACTGTAATATATATCTGTGTAAATATTCTATAATTGCAATACAAAATAGATTCCTGTAATGTTTTCATTTACTGTAAGGATGTAACTCTCACCTGTTTGTATGATGGAAAATTCGCATTACAGATGCCACTGTGGATCTTTGCAGATTGGGTTGCACCCTCAACCCTGCCTCTCTCAATGAGAGACCATGGTTCACGACATGGTCTATAAGTGTAGCCCTTATTTCATCTGAAATAACAGCTCTTTGTCTTCTTTGTCTTCCTCCACGCATCCGCCCTCTCCCTGCCACCCTTCTCCCTCCACGAACCCATCTTCCTTGTTCCATTTCCAAAATGAGTCTTTCTGAGCTCTACCTATATATACTGTAATATGTGTGTGTGTTCACTAACAAGTCTAAAACAAGACACCTGCTTAGCCTTTCAGCTGAAATTGCAATCAGCAGTGTTTGAAAGGCACAAGGCTGAAATCTATTCCGTTTTGAATGTGTGGTTCACAGTTTTGACAGCAGTGTGTTAGCATTTGAACAAAGTGCTGTAAATCCACAGTGTTGTGCAGGTTGTGGTTAAAGTCATGGGATAAGTGTGTAGAGTTTTGAAAACTGTGTTCAAGCAATGAAAACGAACTAGAGTTTGGTCCACATGAACTGCTGCTGTGCAGACTGTAGTTAGAGTTTTGTACATGTGACTCCAGTTGTGTCCACTGTCGTTTAGCAATCGAAAAAA
>NW_027001552.1:0-7345 GCF_036934945.1 Oncorhynchus masou masou
AGGAAGCTAGAGATGTAGCACCATGCAAAACAGGAAGCTAGAAGATGTAGCACCATGCAAAACAGAGCTAAGAGATGTAGCACCATCCAAAACAGGAAGCTAGAGATGTAGCACCATCCAAAACAGGAAGCTAGAGATGTAGCACCATCCAAAACAGGAAGCTAGAGATGTAGCACCATCCAAAACAGGAAGCTAGAGATGTAGCACCATGCAAAACAGGAAGCTAAGAGATGTAGCACCATCCAAAACAGGAAGCTAGAGATGTAGCACCATCCAAAACAGGAAGCTAGAGATGTAGCACCATGCAAAACAGGAAGCTAGAGATGTAGCACCATCCAAAACAGGAAGCTAGAGATGTAGCACCATGCAAAACAGGAAGCTAGAGATGTAGCACCATCCAAAACAGGAAGCTAGAGATGTAGCACCATCCAAAACAGGAAGCTAGAGATGTAGCACCATGCAAAACAGGAAGCTAGAGATGTAGCACCATCCAAAACAGGAAGCTAGAGATGTAGCACCATCCAAAACAGGAAGCTAGAGATGTAGCACCATCCAAAACAGGAAGCTAGAGATGTAGCACCATCCAAAACAGGAAGCTAGAGATGTAGCACCATCCAAAACAGGAAGCTAGAGATGTAGCACCATCCAAAACAGGAAGCTAGAGATGTAGCACCATGCAAAACAGGAAGCTAGAGATGTAGCACCATCCAAAACAGGAAGCTAGAGATGTAGCACCATCCAAAACAGGAAGCTAGAGATGTAGCACCATCCAAAACAGGAAGCTAGAGATGTAGCACCATCCAAAACAGGAAGCTAGAGATGTAGCACCATCCAAAACAGGAAGCTAGAGATGTAGCACCATCCAAAACAGGAAGCTAGAGATGTAGCACCATCCAAAACAGGAAGCTAGAGATGTAGCACCATGCAAAACAGGAAGCTAGAGATGTAGCACCATCCAAAACAGGAAGCTAGAGATGTAGCACCATCCAAAACAGGAAGCTAGAGATGTAGCACCATCCAAAACAGGAAGCTAGAGATGTAGCACCATCCAAAACAGGAAGCTAGAGATGTAGCACCATCCAAAACAGGAAGCTAGAGATGTAGCACCATCCAAAACAGGAAGCTAGAGATGTAGCACCATCCAAAACAGGAAGCTAGAGATGTAGCACCATCCAAAACAGGAAGCTAGAGATGTAGCACCATCCAAAACAGGAAGCTAGAGATGTAGCACCATCCAAAACAGGAAGCTAGAGATGTAGCACCATCCAAAACAGGAAGCTAGAGATGTAGCACCATCCAAAACAGGAAGCTAGAGATGTAGCACCATCCAAAACAGGAAGCTAGAGATGTAGCACCATCCAAAACAGGAAGCTAGAGATGTAGCACCATCCAAAACAGGAAGCTAGAGATGTAGCACCATCCAAAACAGGAAGCTAGAGATGTAGCACCATCCAAAACAGGAAGCTAGAGATGTAGCACCATCCAAAACAGGAAGCTAGAGATGTAGCACCATCCAAAACAGGAAGCTAGAGATGTAGCACCATCCAAAACAGGAAGCTAGAGATGTAGCACCATCCAAAACAGGAAGCTAGAGATGTAGCACCATCCAAAACAGGAAGCTAGAGATGTAGCACCATCCAAAACAGGAAGCTAGAGATGTAGCACCATCCAAAACAGGAAGCTAGAGATGTAGCACCATCCAAAACAGGAAGCTAGAGATGTAGCACCATCCAAAACAGGAAGCTAGAGATGTAGCACCATCCAAAACAGGAAGCTAGAGATGTAGCACCATGCAAAACAGGAAGCTAGAGATGTAGCACCATCCAAAACAGGAAGCTAGAGATGTAGCACCATCCAAAACAGGAAGCTAGAGATGTAGCACCATCCAAAACAGGAAGCTAGAGATGTAGCACCATCCAAAACAGGAAGCTAGAGATGTAGCACCATGCAAAACAGGAAGCTAGAGATGTAGCACCATCCAAAACAGGAAGCTAGAGATGTAGCACCATGCAAAACAGGAAGCTAGAGATGTAGCACCATCAAAACAGGAAGCTAGAGATGTAGCACCATCCAAAACAGGGAAGCTAGAATGTAGCACCATCCAAAACAGGAAGCTAGAGATGTAGCACCATACAAAACAGGAAGCTAGAAGTGTAGCCACGATCAAAACAGGAAGCTAGAGATGTAGCACCATCCAAACAGGAAGCTAGAGATGTAGCACCATCCAAAACAGGAAGCTAGAGATGTAGCACCATCCAAAACAGGAAGCTAGAGATGTAGCACCATCCAAAACAGGAATGTAGCACCATCCAAAACAGGAAGCTAGAGATGTAGCACCATCCAAAACAGGAAGCTAGAGATGTAGCACCATCCAAAACAGGAAGCTAGAAGATGTAGCACCATCCAAAACAGGAAGCTAGAGATGTAGCACCATCCAAAACAGGAAGCTAGAGATGTAGCACCATCCAAAACAGGAAGCTAGAGATGTAGCACCATCCAAAACAGGAAGCTAGAGATGTAGCACCATCCAAAACAGGAAGCTAGAGATGTAGCACCATGCAAAACAGGAAGCTAGAATGTAGCACCAGTCCAAAACAGGAAGCTAGAGATGTAGCACCATGCAAAACAGGAAGCTAGAGATGTAGCACCATCCAAAACAGGAAGCTAGAGATGTAGCACCATCCAAAACAGGAAGCTAGAGATGTAGCACCATCCAAAACAGGAAGCTAGAGATGTAGCACCATCAAAACAGGAAGCTAGAGATGTAGCACCATGCAAAACAGGAAGCTAGAGATGTAGCGATCCAAATCCAAAACAGGAAGCTAGAGATGTAGCACCATCCAAAACAGGAAGCTAGAGATGTAGCACCATCCAAAACAGGAAGCTAGAGATGTAGCACCATCCAAAACAGGGAAGCTAGAGATGTATAGCACCATCAAAACAGGAAGCTAGAGATGTAGCACCATCCAAAACAGGAAGCTAGAGATGTAGCACCATCCAAAACAGGAAGCTAGAGATGTAGCACCATGCAAAACAGGAAGCTAGAGATGTACGATCCAAAACAGGAAGCTAGAGATGTAGCACCATGCAAAACAGGAAGCTAGAGATGTAGCACCATCCAAAACTGGAAGCTAGAGATGTAGCACCATCCAAAACAGGAAGCTAGAGATGTAGCACCATCCAAAACAGGAAGCTAGAGATGTAGCACCATCCAAAACAGGAAGCTAGAAGATGTAGCACCATCCAAAACAGGAAGCTAGAGATGTAGCACCATCCAAAACAGGAAGCTAGAATGTAGCACCATCCAAAACAGGAAGCTAAGAGATGTAGCACCATGCCAAAACAGGAAGCTAGAGATGTAGCACCATCCAAAACAGGAAGCTAGGACAGGAAGCTAGAATGCAGCACCATCCAAAACAGGAAAGCTAGAGATGTAGCACCATCCAAAACAGGAAGCTAGAGATGTAGCACCATCCAAAACAGGAAGCTAGAGATGTAGCACCATCCAAAACAGGAAGCTAGAGATGTAGCACCATGCAAAACAGGAAGCTAGAGATGTAGCACTATCCAAAACAGGAAGCTAGCACCATCCAAAACAGGAATGTAGCACCATCCAAAACAGGAAGCTGGAGATGTAGCACCATCCAAAACAGGAAGCTGGAGATGTAGCACCATCCAAACAGGAAGCTAGAGATGTAGCACCATCCAAACAGGAAGCTGGAGATGTAGCACCATCCAAACAGGAAGCATCAAAACAGGAAGCTAGAGATGTAGCACCTCCAATCAGGAAGCTGGAGATGTAGCACCATCCAATCAGGAAGCTAGCACCATCCAAGATGTAGCACCATCCAAACAGGAAGCTGGAGGCGTAGCACCATCCAAACTGGAGACATAGCACCATCCAAACAGGAAAGCTGGAGATGTAGCTTTCCTCAAAACAGGAAGCTGGAACGTAGCAATAACCATCCAAACAGGAAGCTGGAGATTTAGCACCATTTAAAAGAGGAAAACGTCCAAACATTCCTCGTGCTATTGAATGTAATGATGCCCTATATTAAAAAGGTGACATTTGGAGTGTGCAATGGCTGGTTTCACATGTCGGGCTAAAATTAAGAGCATCATTAATAGAGGTGGTATTGGGAAACAGCTCGTAGATTTGCTCCTACAGACGATGAAGTTAGCATTAAGATGCTTGAGTGAAAACAGGGCCTAGAGCAATTAACAGGATCAATAAGTGTGTTACTCAAGGGCTCATCAACATATTTCAACTAGTGGGCTCCAGGGATTAGAACTAGCGCTTTGGTTATTGGCATAACGCTCTTAACTACTAGGCTACCTGCCACTAGGCTAACTTTCGCATGTGAAAATCGAATTTGCTGTTTACGTGTAAGAAATATGTGGAATTTGTAGTTCACATGTGGGGGTGATAGTGTTATTCTCCTCACGTGAAAAGCTGGTGCTAAAATGTTGCAATATCAATGTTTCCACATGTGGAACTGCAAAATCTGTAATACCATTCTGTGAAAAGATTACTTAGCCTACTTCTTATTTCTGAGCCATCCACTCCATTATTACTGTAGTCCTCTATAATTATTTAGCTGATATACTGTACATGTTACCACTAAAGGGAGGCATTAGGAGTGTTACATCCACTCCATTATTACTGTAGTCCTCTATGGTGTTGCATTGATATACTGTACGTATTACCACTAAAAGGGAGGCATTCGAGTGTTACATCCACTCCATTATTACTGCTGTGTCAGTCCTCTATGGTGTTGCATTGATATACTGTACATGTTACCACTAAAAAGGAGGCATTCGGAGGGTTACTTCTGCAGGCCTCTTCTTCATACTGAAAGAAGCCCAGTGAAAGAACAGAGAAGCTTTCTCTCCGTATCTCCTTATTTTTCTTATCTTGTTTTCCGGGTTTTTATGCATGGTTACGTTTTCCAAATCTAGAGACAACATGTTTAACTAAACTGTGTTGAGTTTTCTGGTCATTTTGATATTTAATTTAATTGTTTTGAGATGTTTCAATTCACTTGAGTGTAGCCAAGCTAAGTAGCTAGCTCATTTTGTATGCAAGTCAATGAGAACATGTCATTTAGGTAGATTTTTTATTTCCGTTAAATGTTTTGGCTCTTAAATAGTTTTAATTTTACAAACAAGGGTACATACATCGGGGCGGCAGGGTAGCCTAGTGGTTAGAGCGTTGGGCTAGTAACCGGAAGGTTGTGAGTTCAAACCCCCGAGCTGACAAGGTACAAATCTGTAGTTCTGCCCCTGAACAGGCAGTTAACCCACTGTTCCCAGGCTGTCATTGAAAATAAGAATTTGTTCTTAACTGACTTGCCTGGTTAAATAAAGGTAAAAAACATATGAAGTCTATTTACATGTGGACATATGAACCATGCTAATGATATGTATTTAAATGCTCCTTTATATATGACATTTGTATCTAATGGTCGCATGCTAATTGCTGACAGCCAGCTAGCATAGTAATAGGTGATAGCTAGCTAGCTAGCTTATGTTATTGTTAACTGTCCATTATTTTTTGTGATGTTTAATACACAGGCCTACAAAGGGTTTTAATATATGGATGTGTTTTCTATTGGATTGAATGGAAACAGATACGTTACTTCATTTTATTGTTTTAGTTAAGAACAAATTCTTATATACAATGATTGCCTAGGAACAGTGGGTTAACTGCCTTGTTCAGGGGCAGAACAACAGATTTTTACCTTGTCAGCTCAGGATTCAAACTAACAACCATTCGGTTACTGTCCCAACGCTCTAACCACTAGGCTACTGGTTCTGACAGCTCCCCTGTCAAGGAGCTGTCAGAGAGCTGCAGAGAAGAGCTGTCAGAGAGCTGTCAGAGTTAATCAATTAACTCAAGTTAACTTTTTTGTAATGTTAGTGGATTTTTTTCTTTTATTGTGATTATTTGCGTTGTCTGAAAGCGTTCAAAACACTGAAAACATCCCATATACAGCTAAAAACAACAATGCGATCTCAAAACAAGTTGACATTGAGGTACAAGAAAGTGTGCTTTATCAACTTACCAGATTCTCCTAGCCGTTACTTCAACAAACTTCTAATGCTTTTTTACATAAAAAAAATCATAAATTACAGCTCAATTTGATCAAATTCTGAATTTGAGATTAATAACAGCAAATCCTGTGATTAACTTGATTACATTTTTAAATGTTTGTCAGCCATATTTTGAATTGAACTGTCAATATTCAGAGTTTGAAAGACATTGATAGTACATGCTATACATGCTACATTGGAAGAGAAACCCAGTGTCGGCCCTCTTGGTCTAATGGTCAAGAAATTGGCTTCTCCTGGGTTCTAATCCTGTTGGTTACAAAAGCGCACATCTGAATCGTAGAATATCACATGTGAAATGTTGGGAAACCACGTGTGTGAGCTATGTGAAAAATTTACTAAATTATAAATATTTTGTCATTTTAAAAGTAGGAATGATTTTTTTTTCTCCCAACGATCTTTATTCTGGAAACCAATATTCATTGGACAGCTCTTCTTCAATGACTGCGTTTTATTCTTTTAAGGAAACCAATATTCATTGGACAGCTCTTCTTCCAATGACACGTTTTATTCTGGAAACCAATATTCATTGGACAGCTCTTCTTCCAATGACACGTTTTATTCACCGGAGAGCAATATTCATTGGACAGCTCTTCTTCCAATGACACGTTTTATTCTGTAAACCAATATTCATTGGACAGCTCTTCTTCCAATGACACGTTTTATTCTGGAAACCAATATTCATTGGACAGCTCTTCTTCCAATGACCGCGTTTTATTCTGGAAACCAATATTCATTGGACAGAAGCTCTTCTTCCAATGACACGTTTTATTCTGTAAACCAATATTCATTGGACAGCTCTTCTTCCAATGACACGTTTTGTTCTATGAAACCCAATATTCATTGGACAGCTCTTCTTCCAATGACATACGTTTGTTATTCACGAAACCAATATTCATTGGACAGCGTCTTCTTCCCAATGACGCGTTTTATTCTGGAAACCAATATTCATTGGACAGCTCTTCTTCCAATGACACGTTTTATTCTGTAAACCAATATTCATTGGACAGCTCTTCTTCCAATGACACGTTTTATTCTGTAAACCAATATTCATTGGACAGCTCTTCTTCCAATGACCGCGTTTTATTCTGTAAACCAATATTCATTGGACAGCTCTTCTTCCAATGACTGCGTTTTTATTCTGTAAACCAATATTCATTGGACAGCTCTTCTTCCGATGACACGTTTGTATTCTGGAAACCAATATTCATTGGACAGCTCTTCTTCCAATGAC
>NW_027001553.1:0-7343 GCF_036934945.1 Oncorhynchus masou masou
TTATGACAACATATCTATAGGTTTATGACAATGTCTCTGTCTGTTTATGACAATGTTTCTATATGTTTATGACAATGTCTCTGTCTGTTTATGACAACATATCTATATGTTTACGACAATGTCTTCTATATGTTTATGACAATGTTTCTATATGTTTATGACAATGTCTCTGTTCGTTTATGACAACATATCTATATGTTTATGACAATGTTTCTATATGTTTATGACAATGTCTCTGTCTGTTTATGACAACATATCTATATGTTTATGACAATGTTTCTATATGTTTATGACAATGTCTCTGTCTGTTTATGACAACATATCTATATGTTTACGACAATGTCTCTATCTGTTTATGACAACATATCTATATGTTTATGACAATGTTTCTATATGTTTAGATGACAATGTTTCCATATGTTTATGACAAATGTCTAATAATGTTTATGACAATGTCTAATAATGTTTATGACAATGTCTAATAATGTTTATGACAATATCTAATAATGTTTATGACAATGTCTACTATATGTTTTTGACAATGTCTCTATATGTTTATGACAATGTCTCTGTATGTTTATGACAATGTCTCTGTCTGTTTATGACAACATATCTATATGTTTATGACAATGTCTCTGTCTGTTTATGACAACGTTTCTATATGTTTATGACAATGTTTCTATATGTTTATGACAATGTCTCATATATGTTTATGACAATGTCTAATAATGTTTATGACAATGTCTAATAATGTTTATGACAATGTCTAATAATGTTTATGACAATGTCTAATCATGTTTATGACAACATGTCTAATAATGTTTATGACAATGTCTCTGTCTGTTTATGACAACATGTCTAATAATGTTTATGACAATGTGTCTGATAATGTTTATGACAATATCTAATACTGCTTATGACAATGTCTAATAATGTTTATGACAATGTCTAATAATGTTTATGACAATGTCTCTGTCTGTTTATGACAACATATCTAAATGTTTATGACAATGTTTCTATATGTTTCTGAATTATTATGACTTTAAGACGATGTCTCCATATGTTTATGACAATGTCTAATAATGTTTATGACAACATAGCTATATGTTTATGACAATGTTTCTGTCTGTTTATGACAACATATCTATATGTTTATGACAATGTCTCTGTCTGTTTATGACGACATATCTATATGTTTATGACAATGTCTAATAATGTTTATGACAATGTCTAATAATGTTTATGACAATGTCTCTGTCATGTTTATGACAATATCTAATAATGTTTATGACAATGTCTAATAATGTTTATGACAATGTCTCTGTCTGTTTATGACAACATATCTAATATGTTTATGACAATGTTTCTATATGTTTCTGAAGTATCTATATCTTTAAGACGATGTCTCTATATGTTTATGACAATGTATCTATATGTTTATGACAATGTCTCTGTACTGTTTATGACAACATATCTATATGTTTATGACAATGTCTCTGTCATGTTTATGACAACATATCTATATGTTTATGACAATGTTCTATATTTTGAAGTATTATCTTTAGACGATGTCTCCATATGTTTATGACAATGTCTCCATATGTTTATGACAATGTCTCTGTTTGTTTATGACAACATATCTATATGTTTATGACAATGTCTCTGTCTGTTTATGACAACATATCTATATGTTTATGACAATGTTTCTATATGTTTCTGAAGTATTATATCTTTAAGACGATGTCTCCATATGTTTATGACAATGTCTAATAATGTTTATGACAATGTCTAATAATGTTTATGACAATGTCTAATAATGTTTATGACAATGTCTAATAATGTTTATGACAATGTCTAATAATGTTTATGACAATATCTAATAATGTTTATGACAATGTCTAATAATGTTTATGACAATGTCTAATAATGTTTATGACAACATATCTATATGTTTATGACAATGTCTCTGTCTGTTTATGACAACATATCTATATGTTTATGACAATGTTTCTACATGTTTGTGACAATGTCTCTGTCTGTTTATGACAACATATCTATATGTTTATGACAATGTCTCTGTCTGTTTATGACAACATATCTATATGTTTATGACAACATATCTATATGTTTATGACAATGTTTCTATATGTTTCTGAAGTATTATATCTTTAAGACGATGTCTCAATATGTTTATGACAATGTCTAATAATGTTTATGACAATGTCTAATAATGTTTATGACAATGTCTCTGTCTGTTTATGACAACATATCTATATGTTTATGACAATGTCTCTGTCTGTTTATGACAACATATCTATATGTTTATGACAATGTCTAATAATGTTTATGACAATGTCTAATAATGTTTATGACAATGTCTAATAATGTTTATGACAATGTCTAATAATGTTCATGACAATGTCTAATAATGTTTATGACAATGTCTCTGTCTGTTTATGACAACATATCTATATGTTTATGACAATGTTTCTGTCTGTTTATGACAACATATCTATATGTTTATGACAATGTCTCTGTCTGTTTATGACAACATATCTATATGTTTATGACAATGTTTCTATATGTTTCTGAAGTATTATATCTTTAAGACGATGTCTGCATATGTTTATGTCAATGTCTAATAATGTTTATGACAATATCTAATAATGTTTATGACAATGTCTAATAATGTTTATGACAATGTCTAATAATGTTTATGACAATGTCTCTGTCTGTTTATGACAACATATCTATATGTTTATGACAATGTTTCTATATGTTTCTGAAGTATTATAACTTTAAGACGATGTCTCAATATGTTTATGACAATGTCTAATAATGTTTATGACAATGTCTAATAATATTTATGACAATGTCTCTGTCTGTTTATGACAACATATCTATATGTTTATGACAATGTCTAATAATGTTTATGACAATGTCTAATAATGTTTATGACAATATCTAATAATGTTTATGACAATGTCTAATAATGTTTATGACAATATCTAATAATGTTTATGACAATGTCTAATAATGTTTATGACAATGTCTCTGTCTGTTTATGACAACATATCTATATGTTTATGACAATGTCTCTGTCTGTTTATGACAACATATCTATATGTTTATGACAATGTCTCTGTCTGTTTATGACAATGTCTCTGTCTGTTTATGACAACATATCTATATGTTTATGACAATGTCTATGTCTGTTTATGATGACATATCTATATGTTTATGACAATGTCTCTGTCTGTTTATGACGACATATCTATATGTTTATGACAATGTCTCTGTCTGTTTATGACGACATATCTATATGTTTATCACAATGTCTCTGTCTGTTTATGACGACATATATATATATGTTTATGACAATGTCTCTGTCTGTTTATGACGACATATCTATATGTTTATGACAATGTCTCTGTCTGTTTATGACGACATATCTATATGTTTATGACAATGTCTCTGTCTGTTTATGACGACATATCTATATTTTTATGACAATGTCTCTGTCTGTTTATGATTTACATATCTATATTTTTATGACAATGTCTCTGTCTGTTTATGACGCATATCTATATGTCAGTGACAATGTCTCTGTTCGTTTATGACAACATATCTATATGTTTATGACAATGTCTCTGTCTGTTTATGACGACATATCTATATGTTTATGACAATGTTTCTATATGTTTCTGAAGTATTATATCTTTAAGACGATGTCTCAATATGTTTATGACAATGTCTAATAATGTTTATGACAATGTCTAATAATGTTCATGACAATGTCTAATAATGTTCATGACAATGTCTAATAATGTTTATGACAATGTCTAATAATGTTTATGACAATATCTACTAATGTTTATGACAATGTCGCTGTCTGTTTATGACAACATATCTATATGTTTATGACAATGTTTCTGTCTGTTTATGACAACATATCTATATGTTTATGACAATGTCTCTGTCTGTTTATGACAACATATCTATATGTTTATGACAATGTCTCTGTCTGTTTATGGCAACATATCTATATGTTTATGACAACATATCTATATGTTTACGACAATGTTTCTATATGTTTCTGAAGTATTATGTCTTTAAGACGATGTCTCAATATGTTTATGACGATGTCTAATAATGTTTATGACAATGTCTAATCATGTTTATGACAATGTCTAATAATGTTTATGACAATGTCTAATAATGTTTATGACAATGTCTAATAATGTTTATGACAATGTCTCTGTCTGTTTACATTTACATTACATTTAAGTCATTTAGCAGGCGGCTCTTATCAGGGCGACTTACAAATTGAGTGAATTCACCTTCTGACATCCAGTGGAACAGCCGACTTTACAATAGTGCATCTAAATCATTAAGGGGGGGTGAGAAGGATTACTTATCCCTATCCTAGGTATTCCTTGAAGAGGTGGGGTTTAGGTGTCTCCGGAAGGTGGTGATTGACTCCGCTGTCCTGGCGTCGTGAGGGAGTTTGTTTTCCACCATTGGGGGCCAGAGCAGCGGAACAGTTTGACTGGGCTGAGCGGGAACTGTACTTCCTCAATGGTAGGGAGGCGAGCAGGCCAGAGGTGGATGAACGCAGTGCCCTTGCTTGGGTGTAGGGCCTGATCAGAGCCTGGAGGGTACTGCGGTGCCGTTCCCCTCACAGCTCCGTAGGCAAGCACCATGGTCTTGTAAGCGGATGCGAGCTTCCCAACTGGAAGCCAGTGGAGAGAGAGCGGAGGACGGGGGTGACGTGAGAGAACTTGGGAAGGTTGAACACCAGAGCCGGACTGCGGCGTTCTGGATGGGTTGTAGGGGTTTAATGGCACAGGCAGGAGCCCAGCCAACAGCGAGTTGCAGTAATCCAGACGGGAGATGACAAGTGCCTGGATTAGGACCTGCGCCGCTTCCTGTGTGAGCAGGTCGTACTCTGCGGATGTTGTAGAGCATGAACCTACAGGAGCCGGGCCACCGCCATGATGTTGGTTGAGAACGACAGGGTGTTGTCCAGGATCACGCCAAGGTTCTTAGCGCTCTGGGAGGAGGACACAATGGAGTTGTCAACCGTGATGGCGAGATCATGGAGCAGGCAGTCCTTCCCCGGGAGGAAGAGCAGCTCCGTCTTGCCGAGGGTTCAGCTTGAGGTGGTGATCCGTCATCCACACTGATATGTCTGCCAGACATGCAGAGATGCGATTAGCCACCTGGTCATCAGAAGAGGGGAAGGAGAAGATTAATTGTGTGTCGTCTGCATAGCAATGATAGGAGAGACCATGTGAGGTTATGACAGAGCCAAGTGACTTGGTGTATAGCGAGAATAGGAGAGGGCCTAGAACAGAGCCCTGGGGGACACCAGTGGTGAGGAGCGCGTGGCGGAGACAGATTCTCGCCACGCCACCTGGTAGGGCGACCTGTCAGGTAGGACGCAATCCAGCGTGGGCCGCACCGGTGCCCAACTCGGAGGGTGGAGAGGAGGATCTGATGGTTCACAGTATCGAAGGCAGCCGATAGGTCCTAGAAGGATGAGAGCAGAGGGAGAGGAGTTAGCTTTAGCAGTGCGGGCACCTCCGTGATGCAGAGAGCAGTCTCAGTTGAATGACTAGTCTTGAAACCTGACTGATTTGGAGGTCCCGAAATGGTCTGGAGAAGAGAGGAGGATAGGGTCGAGCGGGCAGGTTGTTGGGCGGCAGGCCGTCACAAGCGAGATTTCATCTGGAGAGAGAGGAGAAAGAGGTCAGAGCACAGGGTAGGGCAGTGTGAGCAGAACCAGCGGTGTCGTTTGACTTATCAAGCGAGGATCGGATGTCGTCGACCTTCTTTTCAAAATGGTTTAGTCATCTGCAGAGGGAGGAGGGGGGAGGGGGGGAGGATTCAGGAGGGAGGAGAAGGTGGCAAAGAGCTTCCTAGGGTTAGAGGCAGATGCTTGGAATTTAGAGTGGTAGAAAGTGGCTTTTAGCAGCAGAGACAGAGGAGGAAAATGTAGAGAGGAGGAGTGAAAGGATGCCAGGTCCGCAGGGGCGAGTTTTCCTCCATTTCCGCTCGGCTGCCCGGAGCTCTGTTCTGTGAGCTCGCAATGAGTCATCGAGCCCACGGGCGGGAGGGGGAGGACCGGGCCGGCCTGGAGGATAGGGGACATAGAGAGTCAAAGGATGCAGAAAGGGAAGAGAAGGAAGGTTGAGGCAGAATCAGGAAAGGTTGGAGAAGGTATGAGCAGAGGGAAGAGATGATAGGATGGAAAGGAAAGAGTAGCGGGGAGAGAGAGACGAAGGTTGGGACGTGCCATCCGAGGTAGGGGCAGTGTGGGAAGTGTTGGATGGGCGGGGAGGAAAGGATACAGGTGGTGGTCGGAGACTTAGAGGGGAGTTGCAGTGAGGTTAGTGGAAGAACAGCATCTAGTCTAAAAGATGGGGTCAGTATGCCTGCCTTGTGAGTAGGGGGGAAGGTGAGAGGGTGAGGTCAAAAGAGGAGAGGAGTGGAAAGAAGGAGGCAGAGAGGAATGAGTCAAAGGTAGACGTGGGGAGGTTAAAGTCGCCCAGGACTGTGAGAGGTGAGCCGTCCTCAGGAAAGGAGCTTATCAAGGCATCAAGCTCATTGATGAACTCTCCGAGGGAACCTGGAGGGCGATAAATGATAAGGATGTTAAGCTTGAAAGGGCTGGTAACTGTGACAGCATGGAATTCAAAGGAGGCGATAGATAGATGGGTAAGGGAGAGAGAGAGAATGACCACTTGGGAGAGATGAGGATCCCGGTGCCACCACCCCGCTGACCAGAAGCTCTCGGGTGTGCGAGAACACGTGGGCGGACGAAGAGAGAGCAGTAGGAGTAGCAGTGTTATCTGTGGTGATCCATGTTTCCGTCAGTGCCAGGAAGTCGAGGGACTGGAGGGAGGCATAGGCTGAGATGAACTCTGCTCATTGCTGGCCGCAGATCGGCAGTTTCAGAGGCTACACGGAGACCAGGAACTCCACGTGGGTCGTGCGCGCTGGGACCACCAGATTAGGTGGCACGCGGCCACGCGGTGTGGAGCGTTTGTATTGTCTGTGCAGAGAGGAGGAGAACAGGGATAGATAGACACATAGTTGACAGGGTATGTGAAGAGGCTACGCTAATGCAAAGGAGATTGGAATGACAAGTGGACTACACGCTCTCGAATGTTCAGGAAAGTTAAGCTTACGTAGCAAGAATCTTATTGATCAAATAGATTGAAATGATACAGTACTGCTGGAGTAGGCTAGCTGGTAGTGGCTACGATGTTGACACTACACTAATCAAGTCGTTCCGTCGAGTGTAATAGTTTCTACAGTGCTGTTATTCGGGGCTAGCT
>NW_027001554.1:0-7342 GCF_036934945.1 Oncorhynchus masou masou
CTCTCCCTCCTCCCCAGACACTTCAAAAGGGAGAGTCGTGACTTACTCAATCCTAGGAGGAATTGTCACCGTCCTCACATGGCTGCACATGGACAGACTTGTTCTGTTCAATTTCAATCAGAACATTCCCATCATTTTCATGGAGGTTTTTAAATCAATAGAATACATTGGAAATGCTAAGAAAGTGACCCCAATTCCCAATTCCTTTGACTAGTTTGACATGCACACCAAAATATTGAAATTCTACCAATTCAGTTCTCCGCATTTTCTCACAGGATTTTTCATAGAATGAATTAAAATTAATGTAATACAATTCAGTGCTTATGTGTTTTTGACTTGGAAACCCAATAGTTTTTTTTTAACATAGTACAAGTCTAGAAAGCATATTGATAAAACTTTATAATTAGTAATTCATCATTTCACAGAATACTGCATTGCAACACTGACAACGTCAAATTATGTGCCCATGTATTCTCCAGTGAACTTCCAGAATACTCAATGTATCAACATGCTTCATAGTGATAGAATGTCCTTTATCCCCACAATACTATCAGCTCTATTATTCTAAAAGCAACATGAACCGTGAAGAAAACAGTGTCTGCTTTATTGCACCAGCATGCAAAACAACATTTCATGCATCTGCCTTATCTGCAATATGGACTACTGAGGATACAGGCGTTTCCTAGCGCCAGGTAGCTAATTCATTCTGTATGGTCCAAAGGTTTACAATGTATCAATATCAACAAATTTGTAAAATCTCAACAAACTCTTATAAAGGAACAGGGGGTGTTCTATACATTCCTTCATCGATAGTTGTTCGTCTGTAGGGATGACAGTTTGGTTGTTGCGTTTGTGTGTCCCCACCATACCAATGCTTTGAATGATACAGCTGCTTTACAGATGCAAGCCTCGGAGGCCACGCATGCACAATGAAAAGAACAAACAAACGAAGAGCAAAACAGTAAACTTTTCAGTTAGTCAGCGTAAGGTGCTTTCCATATCGAGTGTGTTGGGCCTCCTCTCAGGGGCGAATGTCCTGAAGCCTCGAACTCACTGGGCACTTTGGGCTTGATGCCCTTGTTGTTGTAGTAGTCAACCACCTGGTTGGGCACTTCTGCTAAGACAGTCTTCGCCAGCTCTGCAGGTGAGCCCTGGAGAAGGACAGAGAGAAACCTGTCACTTCCTGTAACACTCAGGTAACCTTCCAGTTCCCCAGGTAAACCTCCCAGTTCCTCAGGTAACCCTCCCAGTTCCTCAGGTAACCCTCCCAGTTCCTCAGGTAACCCTCCCAGTTCCTCAGGTAACCCTCCCAGTTCCTCAGGTAAACCTCCCAGTTCCTCAGGTAAACCTACCAGTTCTTCAGGTAAACCTCCCAGTTCTTCAGGTAAACCTCCCAGTTCCTCAGGTAACCCTCCCAGTTCCACAGGTAACCCTCCCAGTTCCTCAGGTAACCCTCCCAGTTCCTCAGGTAACCCTCCTAGTTCCACAGGTAACCCTCCCAGTTCCTCAGGTAACCCTCCTAGTTCCTCAGGTAAACCTCCCAGTTCCTCAGATAAACCTCCCAGTTCCTCAGGTAACCCTCCCAGTTCCTCAGGTAAACCTCCTAGTTCCTCAGGTAAACCTCCCAGTTCCTCAGGTAACCCTCCTAGTTCCTCAGGTAACCCTCCTAGTTCCTCAGGTAACCCTCACAGTTCTTTAGGTAACCCTCACAGTTCCTCAGGTAACCCTCCTAGTTCCTCAGGTAACCCTCCCAGTTCCTCAGGTAAACCTCCCAGTTCCTCAGATAAACCTCCCAGTTCCTCGGGTAACCTCCCACTTCCCCAGGTAACCCTCCCAGTTCCTCAGGTAAACCTCCCAGTTCCTCAGGTAACCCCCCTAGTTCCTCAGGTAAACCTCCCAGTTCCTCAGGTAACCCTCCTAGTTCCTCAGGTAACCCTCACAGTTCCTCAGGTAACCCTCACAGTTCCTCAGGTAACCCTCACAGTTCCTCAGGTAACCCTCCTAGTTCCTCAGGTAACCCTCCTAGTTCCTCAGGTAACCCTCACAGTTCCTCAGGTAACCCTCCCAGTTCCCCAGATAACCCTCCCAGTTCCTCAGGTAACCCTCCCAGTTCCTCAGGTAAACCTCCCAGTTCCTCAGGTAAACCTCCCAGTTCCTCGGGTAACCTCCCAGTTCCTCAGGTAACCCTCCCAGTTCCTCAGGTAAACCTCCCAGTTCCTCAGGTAAACCTCCCAGTTCCTCAGGTAACCCTCCTAGTTCCTCAGGTAACCCTCACAGTTCCTCAGGTAACCCTCCCAATTCCTCAGGAAACCCTCACAGTTCCTCAGGTAACCCTCCTAGTTCCTCAGGTAAACCTCCCAGTTCCTCAGGTAAACCTCCCAGTTCCTCAGATAAACATCCCAGTTCCTCGGGTAACCTCCCACTTCCTCAGGTAACCCTCCCAGTTCCTCAGGTAACCCTCCTAGTTCCTCAGGTAAACCTCCCAGTTCCTCAGGTAACCCTCCTAGTTCCTCAGGTAACCCTCACAGTTCCTCAGGTAACCCTCACAGTTCCTCAGGTAACCCTCCTAGTTCCTCAGGTAACCCTCCTAGTTCCTCAGGTAACCCTCCTAGTTCCTCAGGTAACCCTCCTAGTTCCTCAGGTAACCCTCCTAGTTCATCAGGTAACCCTCACAGTTCCTCAGGTAACCCTCCTAGTTCCTCAGGTAACCCTCCCAGTTCCCAGATAACCCTCCCAGTTCCTCAGGTAACCCTCCCAGTTCCTCAGGTAAACCTCCCAGTTCCTCGGGTAACCTCCCAGTTCCTCAGGTAAACCTCACAGTTCCTCAGGTAACCCTCCCAGTTCCTCAGGTAACCCTCCCAGTTCCTCAGGTAAACCTCCCAGTTCCTCAGATAAACCTCCCAGTTCCTCGGGTAACCTCCCAGTTCCTCAGGTAACCCTCCCAGTTCCTCAGGTAAACCTCCCAGTTCCTCAGGTAACCCTCCTAGTTCCTCAGGTAAACCTCCCAGTTCCTCAGGTAACCCTCCTAGTTCCTCAGGTAACCCTCACCGTTCCTCAGGTAACCCTCACCGTTCCTCAGGTAACCCTCCCAGTTCCTCAGGTAACCCTCCCAGTTCCTCAGGTAACCCTCCTAGTTCCACAGGTAAACCTCCCAGTTCCTCAGGTAACCCTCCCAGTTCCTCAGGTAACCCTCCTAGTTCCTCAGGTAAACCTCCCAGTTCCTCAGATAAACCTCCCAGTTCCTCAGGTAACCCTCCCAGTTCCTCAGGTAAACCTCCTAGTTCCTCAGGTAAACCTCCCAGTTCCTCAGGTAACCCTCCCAGTTCCTCAGGTAACCCTCACAGTTCCTCAGGTAACCCTCACAGTTCCTCAGGTAACCCTCACAGTTCCTCAGGTAACCCTCCTAGTTCCTCAGGTAACCCTCCCAGTTCCTCAGGTAAACCTCCCAGTTCCTCAGGTAAACCTCCCAGTTCCTCAGATAAACCTCCCACTTCCTCGGGTAACCTCCCACTTCCTCAGGTAACCCTCCCAGTTCCTCAGGTAAACCTCCCAGTTCCTCATGTAACCCTCCTAGTTCCTCAGGTAAACCTCCCAGTTCCTCAGGTAACCCTCCTAGTTCCTCAGGTAACCCTCACAGTTCCTCAGGTAACCCTCACAGTTCCTCAGGTAACCCTCCTAGTTCCTCAGGTAACCCTCCTAGTTCCTAAGGTAACCCTCCTAGTTCCTCAGGTAACCCTCCTAGTTCCTCAGGTAACCCTCACAGTTCCTCAGGTAACCCTCCTAGTTCCTCAGGTAACCCTCCCAGTTCCCCAGATAACCCTCCCAGTTCCTCAGGTAACCCTCCCAGTTCCTCAGGTAAACCTCCCAGTTCCTCGGGTAACCTCCCAGTTCCTCAGGTAACCCTCCTAGTTCCTCAGGTAACCCTCCCAGTTCCTCAGGTAACCCTCCCAGTTCCTCAGGTAACCCTCACAGTTCCTCAGGTAACCCTCACAGTTCCTCAGGTAACCCTCCTAGTTCCTCAGGTAACCCTCCCAGTTCCTCAGGTAAACCTCCCAGTTCCTCAGATAAACCTCCCAGTTCCTCGGGTAACCTCCCAGTTCCTCAGGTAACCCTCCCAGTTCCTCAGGTAACCCTCCCAGTTCCTCAGGTAAACCTCCCAGTTCCTCAGGTAACCCTCCTAGTTCCTCAGGTAAACCTCCCAGTTCCTCAGGTAACCCTCCTAGTTCCTCAGGTAACCCTCACAGTTCCTCAGGTAACCCTCCTAGTTCATCAGGTAACCCTCCTAGTTCTTCAGGTAACCCTCACAGTTCCTCAGGTAACCCTCACAGTTCCTCAGGTAACCCTCCTAGTTCCTCAGGTAACCCTCCCAGTTCCCCAGGTAACCCTCCCAGTTCCTCAGGTAACCCTCCCAGTTCCTCAGGTAAACCTCCCAGTTCCTCGGGTAACCCTCCCAGTTCCTCAGGTAACCCTCCCAGTTCCTCAGGTAAACCTCCCAGTTCCTCAGGGAACCCTCCTAGTTCCTCAGATAACCCTCCTAGTTCCTCAGGTAACCCTCCTAGTTCCTCAGGTAACCCTCCCAGTTCCTCAGGTAACCCTCCCAGTTCCTCAGGTAACCCTCCCAGTTCCTCAGGTAACAATCCCAGCTCCTCAGGTAATGCTCCCAGTTCCTCAGGTAACAATCCCAGTTCCTCAGGTAACTATCCCAGTTCCTCAGGTAACTATCACAGTTCCTCAGGTAACAATCCCAGTTCCTCAGGTAACTATCCCAGTTCCTCAGGTAACTATCCCAGTTCCTCAGGTAACTCTCCAAGTTCCTCAGGTAACCCTCCCAGTTCCTCAGGTAACCCTCCCAGTTCCTCAGGTAACAATCCCAGTTCCTCAGGTAACAATCCCAGTTCCTCGGGTAACCCTCCCAGTTCCTCAGGTAACCCTCCCAGTTCCTCAGGTAACCCTCCCAGTTCCTCAGGTAACAATCCCAGTTCCTCAGGTAACTATCCCAGTTCCTCAGGTAAACCTCCCAGTTCCTCATGTAACCCTCACAGTTCCTCAGGTAACCCTCCCAGTTCCTCAGGTAACCCTCCCAGTTCCTCAGGTAACCCTCACAGTTCCTCAGGTAACCCTCCCAGTTCCTCAGGTAACCCTCCCAGTTCCTCAGGTAACCCTCCCAGTTCCTCAGGTAACCCTCCCAGTTCCTCAGGTAACCCTCCTAGTTCCTCAGGTAACCCTCACAGTTCCTCAGGTAACCCTCACAGTTCCTCAGGTAACCCTCCCAGTTCCTCAGGTAACCCTCCCAGTTCCTCAGGTAACCCTCCCAGTTCCTCAGGTAAACCTCCCAGTTCCTCAGGTAACCTTCCCAGTTCCTCAGGTAACCCTCCCAGTTCCCCAGGTAACCCTCCCAGTTCCTCAGGTAACCCTCCCAGTTCCTCAAGTAACCCTCCCAGTTCCTCAGGTAACCCTCCCAGTTCCTCGGGTAACCTCCCAGTTCTTCGGGTAACCCTCACAGTTCCTCAGGTAACGCTCACAGTTCCTCGGGTAACCCTCCCAGTTCCTCAGGTAACCCTCCTAGTTCCTCAGGTAACCCTCCCAGTTCCTCAGGTAACCCTCACAGTTCCTCAGGTAACCCTCACAGTTCCTCGGGTAACCTCCCAGTTCCTCAGGTAACCCTCCCAGTTCCTCGGGTAACCTCCCAGTTCCTCGGGTAACGCTCCCAGTTCCTCAGGTAACCCTCCCAGTTCCTCAGGGAACCCTCCTAGTTCCTCAGATAACCCTCACAGTTCCTCGTGCAGCTCCCAGTTCTACGATGGCAGCTCCCAGTTCCTGGGTAACCTCCCAGTTCTGGGTAACCCTCCCAGTTCCTCGGGTAACCCTCCCAGTTCCTCAGGTAACCCTCCCAGTTCCTCAGGTAACCCTCCCAGTTCCTCAGGTAACCCTCCTAGCTCCAGTAAAGACTCACATGTTTGAAGTTGCGGAAGGGGACGAACTGGACGATGTCTCGTAGGCAGGGCTCCCCTTTGGGCGAGCGAAGGATTCCATCATCTCCATCCAGCATCTGCATGTCACTGAAGTCAGCACTTCCCACACCTACAATGATGATGGACATGGGCAAGTGGGAGGCTTGGACAATGGCCTCGCGGGTGTCTGCCATGTCTGTGATCACTCCGTCCGTTAGGATGAGCAGAATGAAGTACTGCTGCAGAGATAAAGGAAGGCAATGACTGGGGAGAAACGTGAGAGAGTAATGTCTGTGGGGTGTGTTGGAAATACATGTTGAGCATAACCCTAAAACGTTGCGGAAGTCTCCCATTGACATCAATACATGATTTAAGCTCAATCTAGGTTCAAGCTATGCTCCCAATCGATTGGTTCCAAGGAGAGGAGGACAACTGACAGCTAGCTTACCATGGCCTCCTTGGTGTGCATTTCCTGTGAAGCGGAGCTGGCTACTTTCTGGATGATGGGGGCGATGTTGGTGGGGCCGTAGAGCTGAAGCTTAGGAAGGCATGTCTGATAGGCCTCCACCACCCCTTGGATACCTGCACACCCATAGACATATGTTGGAAAAACACAGAATAACACACACACAGTAACACTCACAGTCATGTACTTTTGGAGAACTCTGGGTATTTGGGGACACATAACCAACAGCAATGCACACAGGTGTGAAGGTATCTTTGTGGAGTAATTGAGACCCATGATATTCCAGGATATTGTTCACTTTGAGGGAAGCAGTCACTCTGTGAATAGTTAGTTACCTTCACAGCTGCATTGACTTGTATTTATCTCTTCTCACCACCACATGGATCAACACATGAGTGGCCTCCCATTCGGCTGAGCAGCAGAAGTAATGCTATTTACTGATTGAGTGGGCATTTGAGGTCACACACACACATCTGTGGAGAACTTCACTTAATTAACAACCCCTCCATCACAACCTCACTGGTCTCTCACGCACGCGCGCGCACACACACACACACACACACACACACACACACACACACACACACACACACACACACACACACACACACACACACACACACACACAGCTAGTGTAGACTAACAGTGAAATGCTTATGGGCCCTTTCCAAAAATGTAGAGAGAAACATTTTAACAAATTATAACAAGTGGAATAAATCCACAATGAGTATGGATAACTTGGCGATATACATGGGGTAGCAATACTGAATCCATGTCCAGGGGTACGAGGTAATGGAGTTCGATGTGTAGATATAGGTAGGAGTAAAGTGACTAGGCAACAGGGTAGATAATAAACAGTAGCAGCAGTGTCTGTAATGAGTCAAAAGAGTTAGTGCAAAAAGGGTCAATGCAGATAGTCCGGGTA
>NW_027001555.1:0-7342 GCF_036934945.1 Oncorhynchus masou masou
CCTAACTCTAATGTTAACCTTAACGCTAACCCTAACCTAATAATTAACCTTAACCTTAACCCTCACCTAATGTTGGCTCGTATAACCACTCACCCTATTAACCTTGACAGCCAGCCTAACTGTTAACCCTGACCTAGCCCTAATACCAACCTTAGCCTAGCAATAACTAACCTTGACCATAGCCTAACACGTAGCGCTAACGCCATCCTTAACCTAGCTCTAATGTTGGCTTAATGACCCTAGCCTAATAATCGAGCTTGTCCCTACCCCTAATGTTAACCTTGGCAACCAACCCTAGCCTAATGATTAACCTTAACCCATAGCCCGTGGCGATCCTAGTGCCTGGCCTAATGTGGCGCCCAGCCTCAGCCACAATGTTAGCCTTAAGCATTAGCCTAGCCATAACCTAATGTTGACCCTGGCCTAGCCCTAATGTTAGCCTTAGCCTAGCCTAATGTTAACAGTGACATGGCCTAATCCTTAGCCTAGCCTAACCTAACACTAGCCTAATGTTAACCTTAACCTAACCCTAATGTTAACCTTAACCTAACCCTAATGTTAACCTGGCTAACCTAACCTGACACCTAATGTTAACCTTAACCTAAGCCTATGTGATTAGACCTTATTGGCCCCAGCCTACCAAATGACTAGCCTTAGCACTAGCCTACATATTAACCTTGACCTAGCCTAGCTAATGTTAGCCTTATCCCTAGCCTAATGTTAACCTGAATGGCCTTAACCCTGACGCCTAGTGTTAACCCTAACCTAACCTAATGTTAACCTTAGCCTAACCTAATGTTAACCTTAACCTTAACCTTGAGCCTAGCGCCTAGCCTCAATGTTAGCCTTAGCCTAACCATCGTATTGACCTCAACCCTAGGCCCTAATGTTAACCTTAGCCTAACCCTAATTTTAGCCCTGGCCATAGCCTGGCCCTAATGCTTGGCCTTAACCCTAACCTAATATTAACCTTGACCTTGGCCACTCATGCCTAATGTTGGCCTTAGCCTAGCCTAATGTTAACCTTAGCCTAACTCTAATGTTAGCCTTGGCCTACCCCTAACGCTAGCCTTGTGACCTAGCCCTAAACGTTAGCCTTAGCCTTAGCCTCAGCTCGTCATGTGACCTTCAAGCCACAGCCCTAATGTTAACCTTATCGTCCCTAACCCTAATTTTAGCCTTGGCACTAGCCTAACCTAATGTTAACCTTAACCCTAACTCTAATGTTAACCTTAACGCTAACCCTAATGTTAACCTTAACCTTAACCACTCACCTAATGTTGGCCTTAGCCCTCAGCCTAATGTGTAACCTTAGCCTAACCCTAATGTTAACCTTAACCCTAACCCAAATGTTAACCTTAACCCTAACCCTAATATTAACCTTATCACTAACCCTAATATTAACCTTAACCTTAACCTTAACCCTAATGTTAACCCTAACCCTAACCCTAACCCTAATATTAACCTTATCCCTAACCCTAATATTTACCTTAACCCTACCCCTAATGTTAACCTTAACCTTAACCCTAACCCTAACCCAAATGTTAACCTTAACCATAACACTAATGTTAATCTTAAGCCTAACCCTAATGTTAACCTTAACCCTAACCCTAATGTTAACCTTAACATTAACCCTAACCATAACCCTAGCGTTAACCTTAACCCTAACCCTAATGTTAACAGTCTAACCTTAACCTAATCCTAACCTAACCTAACCCTAACCTAACCATAACCTAACCATAATGTTAACCTTAACCCTAACCATGATGTTAACCTTAACCCTAACCCTAATGTTAACCCTTACCTAACCTAGCCTGAACCCTATCCCTAATGTTAACCTTAACCCTAACCATAATGTTAACCTTAACCCTAACCCTAAAATTAACCCTAACCTTAACCCTAACCCTAATGTTAACCCTAACCCTAATGTTAACCCTAACCCTAACCCTAACCTTATCCCTAACCCTAATATTAACCTGTAACCTAATAACCTAACCTAACCCTAATGTTAGCTTTAACCTAACTCTATTGTTAACCTTAACCCTAACCCTAATGTTAACCTTAACCTTAACCCTAACCCTAACCCTAACCCTAATATTAACCTTAACCTTAACCCTAACCCTAATATTAACCTTAACCCTAACTCTAATGTTAACCTTAACCCTAACCCTAATTTTAACCTTAACCTTAACCCTAACTCTAATCTTATCCCTAACCCTAACCGTAATATTAACCTTATCCCCAACCTAATATTAACCTTAACCTAACCTAATGTTAATAACCTTTAACTCTAATATTGACCTTAACCCTAACCCTAATATTAGCACTTCACACAAACCCTCACCCTAATGGTAACCTTGTAACCCTCACTCTAATGTTATTACAACCTAACCTAGCCTAACCCTAACGTTAGCCTTAACCTTAACCCTCACCCTAATGTTAACCTTAACCCTCACCCTAATATTAACCTTAACCCTAACACTAATCTTAATCTTAACCTTAACCCTAACCTAATGTTAACCTTAACCTAACCTAATGTTACGTAACGTAACCCTCACCCTAATATTAACCTTAACCTTAACCATCACCCCAATGTTAACCTTAACTATAACCCTAACACTAATATTAACCCTAACCTTAACCCTCACTAATGTTAACCTTAACCCTCACCCTAATATTAACCTTAACCTTAACCTAATGTTAACCTAACCTAACCCTAATATTAACCTTATCCTAACCTAATATTAGCCTTAACCATAACCTAACACCTAACCCTAATGTTATCCTTAACCTAACTCTAATGTTAACCTTGACCTAACCTAATATTAACCTTAACCCTACCTAATGTTAACCTTAACCTTAACCTAACCTAATGTTAACCTTAACCATAACCTAATGTTAATCTTAAGCCTAACCCTAATGTTAACCTTAACCCTAACCCTAATGTTAACCTTAACATTAACCCTAACCATAACCCTAATGTTAACCTTAACCCTAACCCTAATGTTAACCTTAACCCTAACCCTAATGTTAACAGTAACCTTAACCCTAATCCTAACCCTAACCCTAACCCTAACCCTAACCCTAATGTTAACCTTAACCCTAACCCTGATGTTAACCTTAACCCTAACCCTAATGTTAACCCTTACCCTAACCCTAACCCGAACCCTATCCCTAATGTTAACCTTAACCCTAACCATAATGTTAACCTTAACCCAAACCCTAAAATTAACCTTAACCTTAACCCTAACCCTAATGTTAAACCTAACCCTAACCCTAACCCTAACCCTAACCTTATCCCTAACCCTAATATTAACCTTAACCTTAACCCTAACCCTAACCCTAATGTTAACTTTAACCCTAACTCTAATGTTAACCTTAACCCTAACCCTAATATTAACCTTAACCTTAACCCTAACCCTAACCCTAACCCTAATATTAACCTTAACCTTAACCCTAACCTAATATTAACCTTAACCCTAACTCTAATGTTAACCTTAACCCTAACCCTAATTTTAACCTTAACCTTAACCCTAACTCTAATCTTATCCCTAAACCTAACCCTAATATTAACCTTATCCCTAACCCTAATATTAACCTTAACCCTAACCCTAATGTTAACCTTAACCCTAACTCTAATATTAACCTTAACCCTAACCCTAATATTAACCTTAACCTTAACCCTCACCCTAATATTAACCTTAACCCTCACCTAATATTAACCTTAACCTAACCTAACCTAACCCTAATGTTAACCTTAGCCTTAACCCTCACCCTAATGTTGCACCTAACTAACCTAGTTAACCTTATCACTAACCCTAATATTAACCTTAACCTTAACCGTAGCCTAATGTTACCTATAGCAACCTCACCCTAATATTAACCTTAACCTTACCATCACCCCAATGTTAACCTTAACCTTAACCCCTAACACTAATATTAGCCTAACCTAACCCTCACCCTAATGTTAACCTTAACCCTCACTACTGTTAACCCCTAACCCTAATGTTAACCTTAACCTTAACCTAATGTTTACCTTAACCCTAACCCTAATTTTAACCCTAAAATAATATAGTTACTTGCTCAATCTGGTTTTGTCTTTTTTATATTTTATATTGAATGTTATTATATCAAGCACTTTAACATAGCACTTATCTTTGGAGAATTTAATCCCTTCATCCTTAGAGATTTCAGTTATGTTCTTATTTAATTATTTATTTATTTAATTGATCCAGTTTGAATGTTTTATTAACTTTTTTTTTTATTTTTATGGCTTTTTTTTACCCTCAACACTTTTCAACAATTCCTCCTGTTGTTGAACTGTTATGGGTGGCCCTCGGAGCTCTCGGGCCTTTCATGTTCTCTGACCATCTCCAGTCCGGTCAGATGTACAATATAGAAACGGGGAAGAATGTTGCAATAGGCCCGTGCAACCCAAGGTTTGATACCAGCATGAACAGAAACCCTCATACCTAACACTAAACCTAACCCTAGCTCCTAACCCTAAATAACACAAATTATAACCTTAACCCCAAAATCCCTAGAAATAGCATTTGACCTTGTGGGGACTAACAACATTTTACCCAGTTGATAACATTTTTGTTTGTTTACTGTTCTTGTGGAACCATGCGCACGTTCACAGGCTGCTAATAATCCTGACTCTGGAAGGTTCTAAAATGATGCATTCATTTGCCATATATGGCACAGTTTTGACCACGCAGTCAATATGTATCAAATCAAATCAAATCAACTTTATTTGTCACATACACATGGTTAGCAGATGTTAATGTGAGTGTAGCGAAATGCTTGTGCTTCTAGTTCCGACAATGCAGTAATAACCAACAAGTAATCTAACTAACAATTCCTAATCTACTGTCTTATACACAGTGTAAGGGGATAAAGAATATGTACATAAGGATATATGAATGAGTGATGGTACAGAGCAGCATAGGCAAGATACAGTAGATGGTATCGAGTACAGTATATACATGTGAGATGAGTATGTAAACAAAGTGGCATAGTTAAAGTGGCTAGTGATACATGTATTACATAAGGATGCAGTCGATGATATAGAGTACAGTATATACGTATGCATGAGATGAATAATGTAGGGTAAGTAACATTATATAAGTTAGCATTGTTTAAAGTGGCTAGTGATATATTTACATCATTTCCCATCAATTCCCATTATTAAAGTGGCTGGAGTTGAGTCAGTGTCAGTGTGTAGGCAGCAGCCACTCAATGTTAGTGGTGGCTGTTTAACAGTCTGATGGCCTTGAGATAGAAGCTGTTTTCAGTCTCTCGGTCCCAGCTTTGATGCACCTGTACTGACCTCGCCTTCTGGATGATAGCGGGGTGAACAGGCAGTGGCTCGGGTGGTAGATGTCCTTGATGATCTTTATGGCCTTCCTGTAACATCGGGTGGTGTAGGTGTCCTGGAGGGCAGGTAGTTTGCCCCGATGATGCGTTGTGCAGACCTCACTACCCTCTGGAGAGCCTTACGGTTGAGGGCGGAGCAGTTGCCGTACCAGGCGGTGATACAGCCCGCCAGGATGCTCTCGATTGTGCATCTGTAGAAGTTTGTGAGTGCTTTTGGTGACAAGCCGAATTTCTTCAGCCTCCTGAGGTTGAAGAGGAGCTGCTGCGCCTTCTTCGCGATGCTGTCTGTGTGAGTGGACCAATTCAGTTTGTCTGTGATGTGTATGCCGAGGAACTTAAAACTTGCTTTCTCTCTCCACTACTGTTCCATCGATGTGGATAGGGGGGTGTTCCCTCTGCTGTTTCCTGAAGTCCACAATCATCTCCTTAGTTTTGTTGACGTTGAGTGTGAGGTTATTTTCCTGACACCACACTCCGAGGAGCCCTCACCTCCTCCCTGTAGGCCGTCTCGTCGTTGTTGGTAATCAAGCCTACCACTGTTGTGTCGTCCGCAAACTTGATGATTGAGTTGGAGGCGTGCGTGGCCACGCAGTCGTGGGTGAACAGGGAGTACAGGAAGGGCTCAGAACGCACCCTTGTGGGGCCCCAGTGTTGAGGATCAGCGGGGAGGAGATGTTGTTACCTACCCTCACCACCTGGGGGCGGCCCGTCAGGAAGTCAGTACCCAGTTGTACAGGGCGGGAGTCGAGACCCAGGGTCTCGAGCTTGATGACGAGCTTGGAGGGTACTATGGTGTTGAATGCCGAGCTGTAGTCGATGAACAGCATTCTCACATAGGTATTCCTCTTGTCCAGATGGGTTAGGGCAGTGTGCAGTGTGGTTGAGATTGCATCGTCTGTGGACCTATTTGAGCGGTAAGCAAATTGGAGTGGGTCTAGGGTGTCAGGTAGGGTGGAGGTGATATGGTCCTTGACTAGTCTCTCAAAGCACTTCATGATGACGGAAGTGAGTGCTACGGGCGGTAGTCGTTTAGCTCAGTTACCTTAGCTTTCTTGGGAACAGGAACAATGGTGGCCCTCTTGAAGCATGTGGGAACAGCAGACTGGTATAGGGATTGATTGAATATGTCCGTAAACACACCAGCCAGCTGGTCTGCGCATGCTCTGAGGGCGCGGCTGGGATCCGTCTGGGCCTGCAGCCTTGCGAGGTTAACACGTTTAAATGTTTTACTCACCTCGGCTGCAGTGAAGGAGAGACCGCATTTTTCCGTTGCAGGCAGTGTCAGTGGCACTGTATTGTCCTCAAAGCGGGCAAAAAAGTTATTTAGTCTGCCTGGGAGCAAGACATCCTGGTCCGTGACTGGGCTGGATTTTTCTTCGTGGTTGACTGTAGACCCTGCCACATGCCTCTTGTGTCTGAGCCGTTGAATTGGGATTCTACTTTGTCTCTGTACTGACGCAGCTTGTTTGATAGCCTTACGGAGGGAATAGCTGCATTGTTTGTATTCCAGTCATATTACCAGACACCTTGCCCTGATTGAAAGCAGTGGTTCGCGCTTTCAGTTTCACCTGAATGCTGCCATCAATCCAGGTTTCTGGTTAGGGAATGTTTTAATCGTTGCTATGGGAGCGACATCTTCAATGCAAGTTCTAATGAACTCGCACACCGAATCAGCGTATTCGTCAATGTTGTTATTTGACGCAATACGAAACATGTCCCAGTCCATGTGATGGAAGCAGTCTTGGAGTGTGGAGTCAGTTTGGTCGGACCAGCGTTGGACAGTTCTTGGTCGTACTGATGGTGAGTTGACGCTGATCTTATATACAGTAGTTCTTCTCGGCTGTATGTAATGAAACCTAAGATGACCTGGGGTACTAATGTAAATAACACGTAAAACAAAAAACTGCATAGTTTCCTAGGAACGCGAAACGACGGCGGCCATCTCTGTCGGCGCCGGAAGTAG
>NW_027001556.1:0-7340 GCF_036934945.1 Oncorhynchus masou masou
CCCTCTGTTTCTCTCCCTCTCTCTCACCCCCTCTCGTTTCTCTCCCTTCTCTCTCTCACCCCCTCTGTTTCTCTCCTTCTCTCTCTCTCTCACCCCCTCTGTTTCTCTCCCTCTCTCTCTCACCCCCCTCTGTTTCTCTCCCCTCTCTCTCTCACCCCCTCTGTTTCTCTCCCTCTCTCTCACCCCCCTCTGTTTCTCTCCTTCTCTCTCTCCCCCCTCTGTTTCTCTCTCTCTCTCTCACCCCCCTCTGTTTTCTCTCCCTCTCTCTCTCCCACCCCCCCCTCTGTTTCTCTCCCTCTCTCTCTCACCCCCCTCTGTTTCTCTCCCTCTCTCTCTCACCCCCTCTGTTTCTCTCCCTCTCTCTCTCTCACCCCCTCTATTTCTCTCCCTCTCTCTCTCACCCCCTCTGTTTCTCTCCCTCTCTCTCTCACCCCCCTCTGTTTCTCTCCCTGTCTCTCTCACACTCCCCTCTGTTTCTCTCCTTCTCTCTCTACCCCCCTCTGTTTCTTCTCCCTCTCTCTCACCCCCTCTGTTTCTCTCCTTCTCTCTCGTCCCACCTCTCTTCCTCTCCGTTTCTCGCCCTCTCTCTCTCCCCCCCCTCTGTTTCTCTCCTTCTCTCACCCCCTCTGTTTCTCTCCTTCTCTCTCATGCTCTCTCCTCTCTCTCTCACCCCTCTCTCTCTCTCTCTCTCACCCCCTCTGTTTCTCTCCCTCTCCCTCTCACCCCCCTCGCCTCCTGTTTCTCTCACCCCTCGTCTCTCCTCCCTATCACACTCCCCTCTGTTCTCCTCCCTGCTCTCTCTCACCCCCTCTGTTTCTCTCCCTCTCTCTCACCCCCCCTCTGTTTCTCTCCTTCTCTCTCACCCCCTCTATTTCCTCCTCTCACCCCTCTGTTTCTCTCCTTCTCTCTCTCACCCCCTCTGTTTCTCTCCCTCTCCTATCACCCCCTCTGTTTCTCTCCTTCTCTCTCACCCCCATCTGTTTCTCTCCTTCTCCTCTCTCACCCCCTCTGTTTCTCTACCTCTCTCTCTCACCCCCCTCCTGTATCTCTCCCTTCTCTCTCACCCCCACTCTGTTTCTCTTCTCCTCTCTCACCCCCCCTCTGTTTCTCTCCCTCCTCTCTCACCCCCTCTGTTTCTCTCCTTCTCTTCACCCCCCTCTGTTTCTCTCTCTCTCTCACCCCCCTCTGTTTCTCTCCCTCTCTCTCACCCCCCTCTGTTTCTCTCCTCTCTCACCCTCTGTTTCTCTCCCCTCTCTCACCCTGTTTCTCTCCTTCTCTCTCACACCCCCTCTGTTTCTCTCCCCCTTCTCTCTCTCACCCCCGCTCTGTTTTCTCTACCTCTCTCTCTCACCCCCCTCTGTTTCTCTCCTTCTCTCACCCCTCTGTTTCTCTCCCTCTCTCTCTCACCCACCACTCCCCCTTCCCTACCTCTCTCTCTCACTCTCTCTCACCCCCCTGTTTCTCTCGCTCTCAATCTCACCCCCCTGTTTCTCTCTCTCTCACCCCCTCTGTTTCTCTCCCTGTCTCTCTCACCTCCCCCTGTTTCTCTCCCTGTCTCTCTCACACTTCCCCTGTTTCTCTCCTTCTCTCTCTTACCCCCTCTGTTTTCTCCTTCTCTCTCACCCCCTCTTTTCTCTCCTTCTCTCTCACCCCCTCTGTTTCTCCAGCTCTCTCTCTCACCCCCTCTGTTTCTCGCCTTCTCTCTCTCCCCCTCTGTTTCTCTCCTTCTCTCTCACCCCCTCTGTTTCTCTACCTCTCTCTCTCCCCCCCCCTCTGTTTCTCTCCCCCCTCTCTCCTTCTCTCTCACCCCCATCTGTTTCTCTCCTTCTCCCTCTCACCCCCTCTGTTTCTCTACCTCTCTCTCTCACCCCCTCTGTATCTCTCCTTCTCTCTCCCACCCCCACTCTGTTTCTCTCCTCTCCTCACACCCCCCCCTCCCCCTCTCTCACCCCCCTCTGTTTCTCTCCCTTCTCTCTCTTACCCCCTCTGTTTCTCTCCTTCTCTCACCCCCCTCTGTTTCTCTCCCTCTCTCTCTCACCCCCCTGTTTCTCTCCCTGTCTCTCTCACACTCCCTCTGTTTCTCTCCCCTCTCTCTCTCACCCTCCCTCTGTTTCTCTCCCTCTCATCTCTCTCCTCTCTCACCCCCTCTGTTTCTCTCCGCTCTCTCTCATCACCCCCTCTGTTTCTCTCCTTCTCTCTCACCCCCCTCTGTTTCTCTCCTTCTCTCTCTCTCTCACCCCCCCTCTGTTTCTTTCCTTCTCTCTCACCCCCTCTGTTTCTCTCCTTCTCTCTCTCTCTACCCCCTCTGTTTCTCTCCCTCTCTCTCTCACCCCCTCTGTTTCTCTCCCTCTCTCTCTCACCCCCTCTGTTTCTCTCCCTCTCAACACCCCTCTGTTTCTCTCCCTCTCTCTCACCCCCCCTCTGTTTCTCTCCCTCTCTCTCTCACCCCAACTCTGTTTCTCTCCCTCTCTCTCTCACCCCCCCTCTGTTTCTCTCCCTCTCTCTCACCCACTCACTCCCCCTGTTTCTCTACCTCTCTCTCACCCCCTCTGTTTCTCTCCCTCTCACTCTCAACCCCCCCTGTTTCTCTCCCTCTCTCTCACCCCCCCTCTGTTTCTCTCCCTCTCTCTCTCACCCCCCCTGTTTCTCTCCCTGTCTCTCTCACACTCCCTCTGTTTCTCTCCCTGTCTCTCTCACCCCCCCTGTTTCTCTCCCTGTCTCTCTCACACTCCCCCTGTTCCTCTCCCTCTCTCTCTCACCCCCCTCTGTTTCTCTCCTTCTCTCTTTCACCCTCCCTATGTTTCTCTCCTTCTCTCTCACCCCCTCTGTTTCTCTCCCTCTCTCTCTCACCCTCCCTCTGTTTCTCTCCTTCTCTCTCTCTCACCCCCTCTCTGTTTCTCTCCCTCTCTCTCTCTCACCCCTCCTCTGTTTCTCTCCCTCTCTCTCTCACCCCCTCTGTTTCTCTCCTTCTCTCTCACCCCCCTCTGTTCCTCTCCTTCTCTCTCTCACCCCCCTCTGTTTCTCTCCCTCTCTCTATCACCCCCCTCTGTTTCTCTCCTTCTCTCTCACCCCCTCTGTTTCTCTCCCTTCTCTCTCTCACCCCCTCTGTTTCTCTCCTTCTCTCTCTCTCTCACCCCCTCTGTTCTCTCCCTCTCTCTCTCTCTCACCCCCCTCTGTTTCTCTCCCTCTCTCTCTCACCCCCCTCTGTTTCTCTCCCTGTCTCTCTCACCCTCCCTCTGTTTCTCTCCCTCTCTCTCTCACCCTCCCTCTGTTTCTCTCCTTCTCTCTCTCACCCCCTCTGTTTCTCTCCCTCTCTCCTCACCCCCCTCTGTTTCTCTCCTTCTCTCTCACCCCCCCTCTGTTTCTCTCCTTCTCTCTCACCCCCCTCTGTTCCTCTCCTTCTCTCACCCCCCTCTGTTTCTCTCCCTGTCTCTATCACACTCCCTCTGTTTCTCTCCCTGTCTCTCTCATCCCCCTCTGTTTCTCTCCTGTCTCTCTCACACTCCCCTGTTCCTCTCCCTCTCTCTCTCACCCCCCTCTGTTTTCTCTCCTTCTCTCTTTCACCCCCCCTCTGTTTCTCATCCTCTCTTTCTCACCCCCCTCTGTTTCTCTCCCTCTCTCTCTCACCCTCCCTATGTTTCTCTCCTTCTCTCTCCACCCCCTCTGTTTCTCTCCCTCTCTCTCACCCCCTCTGTTTCTCTCTCTTCTCTCTCACCCCCCTCTGTTTCTCTCCCTTCTCTCTCACCCCCCCCTCTGTTTCTCTCCTTCTCTCTCACCCCCTCTGTTTCTCTCCCTCTCTCCCACCCCCTGTTTCTCCCTCTGTTTCTCTACCTCTCTCTCTCACCCCCTCTGTTTCTCTCCTTCTCTCTCACCCCCCTCTGTTTCTCTCATTCTCTCTCTCACCCCCTCTGTTTCTCTCCCTCTCTCACCCCCCTCTGTTTCTCTCCCACTCTCTCACCCCCTCTGTTCTCTCCCTCTCTCTCTGTTTCTCTCTCTCTCTCACCCCCTCTGTTTCTCTCCCCCCCCCCTGTTTTCTCTCTCTCACCCCCTCTGTTTCTCTCCTTCTCTCTCTCTACCTCTCTCCCATCTGTTTCTCTCCTTCTCTCTCTCACCCCCATCTGTTTCTCTCCTTCTCTCTCTCACCCCCCATCTGTTTCTTTACCTCTCTCTCTCCCCCCCATCTGTTTCTCTCCTTCTCTCTCACCCCCCTCTGTTTCTCTACCTCTCTCTCTCACCCCCCTCTGTTTCTCTCCCTCTCTCTCACCCCCTCTGTTTCTCTACCTCTCTCTCTCACCCCCTCTGTTTCTCTCCCTCTCTCTCTCACCCCCTCTGTTTCTCTCCTTCTCTCTCTCACCCCCTCTGTTTCTCTCCTTCTCTCTCTCTCAGCCCCCTCTGTTTCTCTTCTTCTCTCTCTCACCCCCTCTGTTTCTCTCCCTCTCTCTCACCCCCCTCTGTTTCTCTACCTCTCTCTCTCACCCCCCTCTGTTTCTCTCCTTCTCTCTCTCACCCCCCTCTGTTTCTCTCCTTCTCTCTCTCACCCCCATCTGTTTCTCTCCTTCTCTCTCTCACCCCCATCTGTTTCTCTCCCTCTCTCTCACCCCCCTCTGTTTCTTTACCTCTCTCTCTTCTGTTTCTCTCCTTCTCTCTCGCCCCCCCTCTGTTTCTCTCCCTCTCTCTCTCACCCCCCTGTTTCTCTACCTCTCTCTCTCACCCCCTCTGTTTCTCTCCCTCTCTCTCTCCCACCCCCTCTATTTCTCTCCTTCTCTCTCTCACCCCCATCTGTTTTCTCTCCCTTCTCTCTCACCCCCTCTGTTCTCTCCTTCTCTCTCTCACCCCCTCTGTTTCTCATCTCTCTTTCTCCCACCCCCTCTGTTTCTCTCCTCTCTCTCTCACCCTCCCTCTGTTTCTCTCCTTCTCTCTCACCCTCTGTTCTCTCCCTCTCTCTCTCACCCCCTCTGTTTCTCTCCCTTCTCTCACCCCCTCTGTTTTCTCTCTTCTCTCTCACCCCCCTCTGTTCCTCTCCTTCTCTCTCTCCCCCCCCCTCTGTTTCTCTCCTTCTCTCTCTCTCACCCCCCTCTATTTCTCTCCCTCTCTCTCTCACCCCCTCTGTTTCTCTCCCTCTCTCTCTCATCCCCCTCTGTTTCTCTCCCTGTCTCTCTCACACTCCCCTCTGTTTCTCTCCCTCTCTCTCTCCACCCTCCCTCTGTTTCTCTCCCTCTCTCTCTCACCCCCTCTGTTTCTCTCCTTCTCTCTCACCCCCTCTGTTTCTCTCCTTCTCTCTCTCTCTCACCCCCTCTATTTCTCTCCCTCTCTCTCTCACCCTCTGTTTCTCTCCTCTCTCTCTCACCCCCTCTGTTTCTCTCCCTGTCTCTCTCACACTCCCTCTGTTTCTCTCCCTCTCTCTCTCACCCCCTCTGTTTCTCTCCCTCTCTCTATCACCCCTCTGTTTCTCTCCTTCTCTCTCACCCCCCTCTGTTTCTCTCCTTCTCTCTCACCCCCTCTGTTTCTCTCCCTTCTCTCTCTCTCACTCCCCCCCTCTGTTTCTCTCTCTCTCTCTCTCACCCCCCTCTGTTTCTCTCCTCTCTCTCTCACCCCCTCTGTTTCTCTCCTATCTCTCTCACCCCCCTCTGTTTCTCTCCTCTCTCTCTCACCCCCCTCTGTTTCTCTCCCTCTCTCTCTCACCCCCCTCTGTTTCTCTCCCTCTCTCTCACCCCCCTCTGTTTCTCTCCCTCTCTCTCACCCCCTCTGCTTCTCTCCCTCTCTCTCACCCCCCTCTATTTCTCTCCCTCTCTCTCTCACCCCCCTCTGTTTCTCTCCCTCTCTCTCTCACCCCCCCTCTGTTTCTCTCCCTATCTCTCTCAACACCCCTCTGTTTCTCTCCCTCTCTCTCTCTCACCCCCCTCTGTTTCTCTCCCTCTCTCTCACCCCCAACTCTGTTTCTCTCCCTCTCTCTCTCACCCCCTCTGTTTCTCTCCCTCTCTCTCCACCCTCCCCTCTGTTTCTCACCCTCTCTCTCTCTCCTCTCACTCCACCTGTTTCTCTCCCTCTCTCTCTCACCCCCTCTGTTTCTCTCCCTCTCACTCTCCCCCCTGTTTCTCTCCCTCTCTCCCTCACCCCCTCTGTTTCTCTCCTTCTCTCTTTCCACCCCCTCTGTTTCTCATCCTCTCTTTCTCACCCCCTCTGTTTCTCTCCCTCTCTCTCTCTCACCCTCCCTCTGTTTCTCTCCTTCTTCTCTCACCCCCTCTGTTTCTCTCCCTCTCTCACCCCCCTCTGCTCTCTCACCTCCACCCCTCTGTTTCTCTCCTTCTCTCTCACCCCCTCTGTTTCTCTCTCCTTCTCTCTCACCCCCTCTGTTTCTCTCTCCTTCTCTCTCTCACCCCCTCTGTTTCTCTCCCTCTCTCTCACCCCTCTGTTTCTCCCTCTCTCTCACCCCTCTGTTTCTCTCCTTCTCTCTCACCCCCCTCTGCTTTCTCTCCCTCTCTCTCTCACCCCCTCTGTTTCTCTCTCTCTCTCTCACCCCCTCTTTCTCTCCTCTCTCACCCCCCTCTGCTCTATTTCTCTCCCCTCTCTCTCACTCCCCCCTGTTTCTCTCCCTCTCTCTCTCACCTCTGTTCTCTCCTCTCTCTCACCCTCTGTTTCTCTCCTTCTCTCTCTCACCCCATCTGTTTCCTCTCCCTCTCACTCTCTACCCTCTTCTCACCCCCCTCTGTTTCTCATCCTCTCTTTCTCACCCCTCTGTTTCTCTCCCTCTCTCTCCCACCCTCCCTCTGTTTCTCTCCTTCTCTCTCACCCCCTGTTTCTCTCCTCTCTCTCTCACCCCCTCTGTTTCTCTCCCTCTCTCTATCCACCCCCTCTGTTTCTCTCCTCTCACTCTCACCCCCTCTGTTTTCTCTCCTTCTCTCTCCACCCCCTCTGTTTCTCTCCTTCCTCTCTCTCGCTCACCCCCCTCTGTTTCTCTCCCTCTCTCTCTCACCCCCTCCTGTTTCTCTCCCTCTCTCTCTCACCCCCCTCTGTTTCTCTCCCTGTCTCTCTCACACTCCCTCTGTTTCTCTCCCTCTCTCTCTCACCCTCCTCTCTGTTTCCTCTCATCTCTCTCTCACCCCCCTCTGTTTCTCTCCCTCTCTCACCCCCTCTGTTTCTCTCCTTCTCTCTCACCTCCCTCTGTTTCTCTCTCTCTCTCTCTCACCCCTCCTGTTCCTCTCCTCTCTCTCTCACCCCCTCTGTTTCTCTCCCTCTCTCTATCACCCCCTCCTGTTTCTCTCCTTCTCTCTCCACCCCCTCTGTTTCTCTCCTTCTCTCTCTCTCTCTCACCTCCCCCTCTATTTCTCTCCCTCTCTCTC
>NW_027001557.1:0-7339 GCF_036934945.1 Oncorhynchus masou masou
GAACAGAGGAGACAGTATAGAGGAGAGAGTAAAGAGGAGAGAGAAGTAGATGAGATAGGGAGAGAGGGAGATAGTAAAGAGCAGAGAGGAGAGAGGAGATAGTATAGAGCAGAGAGGAGAGAGGAGATAGGAGAGAGGAGAGAGGAGAGAGGAGATAGTATAGAGGAGAGAGGAGATAGTAAAGAGGAGAGAGGAGATAGTATGGAGGCGAGAGGAGAGAGGAGATAGTATAGAGGAGAGAGGAGATAGTATAGAGGAGAGAGGAGATAGTATAGAGGAGAGAGGAGAGAGTAAAGAGGAGAGAGGCGAGATGAGATAGTAAAGAGGAGAGAGGAGATAGTAAAGAGGAAAGAGGAGATAGTATAGGGAGCAGAGAGGAGAGAGGAGAGAGAGGAGGAGAGAGGAGATAGTAAAGTGGAGAGAGGAGATAGTATAGAGGAGAGAGGAGATAGTAAAGAGGAGAGGAGATAGTGGCGGAGGAGAGAGGAGAGAGGGAGATAGTAAAGAGGAGAGAGGAGATAGTAAAGAGGAAAGAGGAGATAGTATAGAGCAGAGAGGAGAGAGGAGAGAGTATAGAGGAGAGGAGATAGTAAAGTGGAGAGAGGAGATAGTAAAGTGGAGAGAGGAGATAGTAAAGTGGAGAGAGGAGATAGTATAGAGGAGAGAGGAGATAGTATAGAGGAGAGAGGAGATAGTAAAGAGGAGAGAGGAGATAGTATGGAGGAGAGAGAGGAGAGAGGAGATAGTATATAGGAGAGAGGAGATAGTATATAGGAGAGAGGGAGATAGTATATAGGAGAGAGGAGATAGCATAGAGGAGAGAGGAGATAGTATAGGAGGAGAGAGGGGAGATAGTCAAGAGGAGAGAGGGAGATAGCGGCAGAGGGGAGAGAGTAGATAGTAAAGAGAAGAGAGGATGGAGGAGAGAGAGAGGAGAGAGTAAATAGGCGAGAGGAGGTAGTGTAGAGGAGAGAGGAGAGAGGAGATAGTATAGGGAGGAGAAAGGGGAGAGAGTAAAGAGGAGAGAGGAGAGAGGAGAGGGGAGACAGTGAAGAGGAGAGAGGAGGTAGAGGAGAGAGGAGATAGTAAAGTGGAGAGATGAGAGAGGAGATAGTGAAGAGGAGAGAGGAGATAGTATAGAGGAGAGAAGAGATAGTGAAGAGGAGAGAGGAGAGGGAGAGAGGAGAGCGAACGACGAGAGGGGAGTTAGGACATAGTGCAGAGGAGAGAGTATAGAGGAGAGAGGAGATGGTATATAATATTGGGAGGAGATAGTACAGATTGTAGAGAAGATAATATAGTGGATATAGTATGGATGAGAGAGTATAGAATATAGAGGAGATGGTATAGATTGTAGGGGAGATAATATAGTGGAGATAGTATGGAGGAGATAGCATAGAGGAGAGAGCAGATAGTAAAGAGGAGATAATATACTGGAGATAGTATATAATATAGAGGAGATAGTATAGATTGTAGAGAAGATAATAATATGGACATAGTATGGAGGAGATAGTATAGAATATAGAGGAGATAATATAGAAGAGATAGTATGGAGGAGATAGTATAGAATATAGAGGAGATAGTATGGAGGAGATAGTGTAGAATATAGTGGAGATAGTATGGAGGAGATAGTATAGAATATAGAGGAGATAGTATGGAGGTGATAATATAGTGGAGATAGTATGGAGGAGATAATATAGAATATAGAGGAGATAGTATGGAAGTGGAGATAGTATGGAGGAGATAGATAGTATGGAGGAGATAGTATAGAATATAGTGGAGATAGTATGAGGAGATAATATAGTGGAGATAGTATGGAGGAGATTGTATAGAATATAGTGGAGATAGTATGGAGGAGAGATAATATAGAATATATGGAGGAGATAGTATGGAGGGAGGAGATAGTATAGAATATAGTGGAGATAGTATGGAGGGAGATAGTATAGAATATAGTGAGATAGTATGGAGGAGATAATATAGTGGAGATAGTATGGAGGAGATTGTATAGAATATAGTGGAGATAGTATAGATTGGAGGAGATAGTATAGAATATAGTGGAGATAGTATGGAGGAGATAATATAGTGGAGATAGTATGGAGGAGATTGTATAGAATATAGTGGAGATAGTATGGAGGAGATAGTATAGAATATAGTGGAGATAGTATGGAGGAGAGAGGAGATAGTAAAGAGGAGAGATAATATAGTGGAGATAGTATGGAGGAGAGAGGATAGTGGAGATAGTATGGAGGAGAGAGGAGATAGTATATAGGAGATGGAGGAGATAGTATATAGGAGAGAGGAGATAGTATGGAGGAGAGAGGAGATAGTATAGAGGAGGAGGAGATAGTATAGTGGAGATAGTATGGAGAGATAGAATATATTGGAGGAGTATGGAGGAGATAGTCAAGAGGATAGAGGAGATAGTACAGAGGAGAGAGTAGATAGTGGAATAGAGAAGATAGAGGATGGAGTGGAGAGTATGGAGGAGATAAATAGTGGAGAGAGGAGGTAGTGTAGAGGAGAGAGGGAGAGGAGATAGTATAGAGTGGAGAAAGGAGAGAGTAAAGAATATAGTGGGATAGTATGGAGGAGATAGTATGGAGGAGGAGAGGGGGAGTACAGTATAGAGGAGATAATAGAGTGGGAGTATGGAGGGAGAGTATAGAGGGATAGAGGAGATAGTAATAGTGGAGAGATGAGAGAGGAGATAGTGAAGAGGGTGAGAGGAGATAATATAGAGGAGAGTATGGAGGAGATAGTGAAGAGGAGAGAGGAGAGTATGGAGAGGAGAGCGGGATATGGACGAGAGGGGAGATAATATAGTGCAGATGGAGAGATAGTATAGATTGAGAGGAGATGGTATATGGAATATTGAGGAGATAGTACAGATTGTAGAGAAGATAATATAGTGGATATAGTATGGATGAGAGAGTATAGAATATAGTGGAGATGGTATAGATTGTAGGGGAGATAATATAGTGGAGATAGTATGGAGGAGATAGCATAGAGGAGAGAGCAGTATAGTAAAGAGGAGATAATATACTGGAGGAGATAGTATATAATATAGAGGAGATAGTATAGATTGTAGAGAAGATAATAATATGGACATAGTATGGAGGAGATAGTATAGAATATAGAGGAGATAATATAGAAGAGATAGTATGGAGGAGATAGTATAGAATATAGAGGAGATAGTATGGAGGAGATAGTGTAGAATATAGTGGAGATAGTATGGAGGAGATAGTATAGAATATAGAGGAGATAGTATGGAGGTGATAATATAGTGGAGATAGTATGGAGGAGATAGAATATAGAGGAGATAGTAGAGGAGATAGTATCGAATATAGTGGAGATAGTATGGAGGAGATAGTATAGAATATAGTGGAGATAGTATGGAGGAGATAATATAGTGGAGATAGTATGGAGGAGATTGTATAGAATATAGTGGAGATAGTATGGAGGAGATAATATAGAATATAGAGGAGATAGTATGGAGGAGATAGTATAGAATATAGTGGAGATAGTATGGAGGAGATAGTATAGAATATAGTGGAGATAGTATGGAGGAGATAATATAGTGGAGATAGTATGGAGGAGATTGTATAGAATATAGTGGAGATAGTATGGAGGAGATAGTATAGAATATAGTGGAGATAGTATGGAGGAGATAGTATAGAATATAGTGGAGATAGTATGGAGGAGATAATATAGTGGAGATAGTATGGAGGAGATTGTATAGAATATAGTGGAGATAGTATGGAGGAGATAGTATAGAATATAGTGGAGATAGTATGGAGGAGATAATATAGTAGTATGGAGGAGATAGTATATAATATAGTGGAGATAGTATGGGGGAGTATGGAGTATAGAGGAGATAATATAGTGGAGATAGTATGGAGGAGAGAGTATAGAATATAGAGGAGATAGTATGGAGGTGATAATATAGTGGAGATAGTATGGAGGAGATTGTATAGAATATAGAGGAGATAGTATAGATTGTAGAGGAGATAATATAGTGGAGATAGTATGGAGGAGATAGTATAGATTGTAGAGGAGATAATATAGTGGAGATAGTATGGAGGAGGAGAGTAGAGGGAGTATAATATAGGATAGTATGGAGGAGATAGAATATAGAATATAGAAGAGATAATATAGTGGAGATAGTATGGAGGAGATAGTATAGAATATAGTGGAGATAGTATGGAGGAGATAGTATAGAATATAGTGGAGATAGTATGGAGGAGATAGTATAGAATATAGTGGAGATAGTATGGAGGAGATAGTATATAATATTGTGGAGATAGTATGGAGGAGATAGTATAGAATATAGTGGATATAATATAGTGGAGATAGTATGGAGGAGATAGTATAGAATATAGAGGAGAGAGTATGGAGTATAGAGGAGATAATATAGTGGAGATAGTATGGAGGAGATAGTATTTAATATAGTGGAGATAGTATGGAGGAGATAGTATAGAATATAGTGGAGATAGATGGATGGAGGAGAGTATGGAGTATAGAGGAGATAATATAGTGGAGATAGTATGGAGGAGATAGTATAGAATATACTGAGATAGTATGGAGGAGATAGTATAGAATATATAGGAGATAGTATGGAGGAGATAGAATATAGTGGAGATAATATAGTGGAGATAGGAGGGGAGATATTATAGAATATAGTGGAGATAGTATGGAGGAGATAGTATAGAATATAGTGGAGATAATACAGTGGAGATAGTATGGAGGAGATAGTATAGAATATAGAGGAGAGAGTATGGAGTATAGAGGATATAATATAGTAGAGATAGTATGGAGGAGAGTATAGAATATAGTGGAGATAGTATGGGAGAGTATGGAGTATAGAGGAGATAATATAGTGGAGATAGTATGGAGGAGATAGTATAGATTGTAGAGGAGATAATATAGTGGAGATAGTATAGAATATAGAGGAGATAATATAGTGGAGATAATATAGTGGAGATAGTATGGAGGAGATAGTATAGAATATAGTGGAGATAATACAGTGGGGATAGTATGGAGGAGATAGTATAGAATTAGAGGAGAGAGTATGGAGATATAGAGGATATAATATAGTGGAGATAGTATGGAGGAGATAGTATAGAATATAGAGGAGGAGTATGGAGTATAGAGGAGATAATATAGAGATATATGGAGGAGATAGTATAGAATATAGAGGAGATAGTATGGAGATAATATAGAGAAGATAATATAGTGGAGATATATAGATTGGAGAGGTATATAATATAGTGGAGATAGTATGGAGGAGATAGTATAGATTGTAGAGGAGATAATATAGTGGAGATAGTATGGAGGAGAGAGGGGAGTATGGAATATAGAGGAGATAATATAGTGGAGATAGTATGGAGGAGATAGTATAGAATATAGTGGAGATAGTATGGAGGAGTATAGAATATGGTGGAGATAGTATGGAGGAGTAGTGGAGATAGTATGGAGGAGATAGTATAGAATATAGTGGAGATAATATGGAGGAGATAATATAATATAGAGGAGATAGTATGGAGTAGTATAGAGGAGATAGTATGGAGGAGATAGTGGAGATAGTATGGAGGAGATAATATAGCATATAGTGAGATATAATATAGTGGAGATAGTATGGAGGAGATAGTATAGAATATAGAGGAGATAGTATGGAGTATAGAGGAGATAATATAGTGGAGATAGTATGGAGGAGATAGTATAGAATATAGTGGAGATAGTATGGAGGAAGATAATATAGTGGAGAAGTATGGAGGAGAGTATAGAATATAGTGGAGATGGAGGAGATAGTATAGAATATAGTGGAGATAGTATGGAGGATAGTATGAGATAATATAGTGGAGTATGGAGTATGGAGGAGATAATATAGTGGAGAAGTATGGAGGGGAGTATAGAATATAGAGGAGATATATGGAGGTGATATAAGTGGAATAGTATGGAGGGAGATTGTATAGAATATGGAGGAGATAGTATAGATTGTATGGAGATAATATAGTGGAGATAGTATGGAGGAGATAGTATAGATTGTAGATAATATAGTGGAGATAGTATGGAGGAGATAGTATAGATTATAGGAGATAATAGAGGAGATAGTATGTAGGAGATAGTATAGAATATAGTGGAGATAATATGGTGGAGATAGTATGGAGGAGATAGTATAGAATATAGTGGAGATAGTATGAAGGAGATAGTATGGAGTGGAGATACTATGGTGGAGATAGTATAGGAGGAGAGAGAGTATGGAGTATAGATAATATAGTGGAGATAGTATGGAGGAGATAATATATAATATAGTGGAGATAGTATGGAGGAGATAGTATAGAATATAGTGGAGATAGATGGAGGAAATAGTATAGAATATAGTGGAGATAGTATGGAGGGTATAGAATTTAGAGGGAGAGAGTATAGTATAGATGAGATAATATAGTGGAGATAGTATGGAGGGATAGTATAGAATATAGAGGAGAGTATAGTATAGAGGATATAATATAGTGGAGATAGTATGGAGGAGATAGTATAGAATATTGTGGATATAATATAGTGGAGATAGTATGGAGGAGATAAAATAGAATATAGAGGGATATATGTAGGAGATAGTATAGAATATAGTGGAGATAGTATGGAGGAGATAGTATAGAATATAGTGGATGTAGTAGTGGAGATAGTATGGAGGAGATTGTATAGAAATAGTATAGAGATAATATAGAATATAGGAGATAGTATGGAGGAGATAGTATAGAATATAGTGGAGATAGCTATGAAGGAGATAGTATAGAATATAGTGGAGATAGTATGGAGAGATAGTATATAATATTGTGGAGATAGTATGGAGGAGATAGTATAGAATATAGAGGAGAGAGTATGGAGTATAGATGAGATAATATAGTAGAGATAGTATAGAATATAGAGGAGAAAGTATGGAGTATAGAGGAGATAATATAGTGGAGATAGTATGGAGGAGATAGTATAGAACATGGAGGAGAGAGTATGGAGTATAGAGGAGATAATATAGTGGAGATAGTTTGGAGGAGATAGTATAGAATATGTAGGAGAGAGTATGGAGTATAGAGGGGAGAGTAGGGCCTTTGTCTGCCAGTGCAGACATCCTGTCCTTGACTTATCCAAGCAGCCAAACAAGCCGGATGTGACAAACTTTGTCAGTCTTTATACACAGTCACACCATTAGTTGACAACAATAGTTGAGTCTTTACACATTCAGTACATAAGTTGTTCATATCAGACGGACGTCCTCATCATTATGAAGCAGTTCCTGATGAGTCGCACACTTTAAAGATGAACAGGTGAACAATATGTGACTATA
>NW_027001558.1:0-7339 GCF_036934945.1 Oncorhynchus masou masou
ATAACCTGGGGCACTCCTCTAGTAACCTGGGGCACTCCTCTAGTAACCAGGGGCACTCCTCTAGTAACCAGGGCCACTCCTCTAGTAACCAGGGGTAGTCCTCTAGTAACCAGGGGTAGTCCTCTAGTAACCTGGGGCACTCCTCCAGTAACCTGGGGTACTCCTCTAGTAACCAGGGGCACTCCTCTAGTAACCAGGGGATCCTCTAGTAACCAGGGTAGTCCTCTAATAACCTGGGGCACTCCTCTAGTAACCTAGGGTAGTCCTCTAGTAACCTGGGGCACTCCTCTAGTAACCTGGGGCACTCCTCTAGTAACCAGGGGTAGTCCTCTAGTAACCAGGGGCACTCCTCTAGTAACCAGGGCCACTCCTCTAGTAACCAGGGGTAGTCCTCTAGTAACCTGGGGCACTCCTCTAGTAACCTGGGGCACTCCTCTAGTAACCAGGGTAGTCCTCTAGTAACCAGGGCCACTCCTCTAGTAACCAGGGCCACTCCTCTAGTAACCAGGCACTCCTCTAGTAACCTGGGGTAGTCCTCTAGTAACCTGGGGCACTCCTCTAGTAACCTGGGGTAGTCCTCTAGTAACCTGGGGCACTCCTCTAGTAACCTGGGGTAGTCCTCTAGTAACCAGGGGTAGTCCTCTAGTAACCAGGGGCACTCCTCTAATAACCTGGGGCACTCCTCTAGTAACCTGGGCCACTCCTCTAATAACCTGGGGCAGCTCCTCTAGTAACCTGGGGCACTCCTCTAGTAACCTGGGGTAGTCCTCTAGTAACCAGGGGTAGTCCTCTAGTAACCTGGGGCACTCCTCTAATAACCTGGGGTAGTCCTCTAGTAACCAGGGGTAGTCCTCTAGTAACCAGGGCCACTCCCTCTAGTAACCTGGGGTAGTCCTCTAGTAACCTGGGGCACTCCTCTAGTAACCTGGGGTAGTCCTCTAGTAACCAGGGGTAGTCCTCCAGTAACCAGGGCCACTCCTCTAATAACCTGGGGTAGTCCTCTAGTAACCTGGGGCACTCCTCTAGTAACCTGGGGTAGTCCTCTAGTAACCAGGGTAGTCCTCTAGTAACCTGGGGCACTCCTCTAATAACCTGGGGCACTCCTCTAGTAACCAGGGCCACTCCTCTAGTAACCAGGGGCACTCCTCTAATAACCAGGGGTACTCTTCTAGTAACCTGGGGCTACCAGGGGTACTCCTCTAGTAACCAGGGGCACTCCTCTAGTAACCAGGGGCACTCCTCTAGTAACCAGGGGCTACCAGGGGTACTCCTCTAGTAACCAGGGGTACTCCTCTAGTAACCAGGGGCTACCAGGGGCACTCCTCTAGTAACCAGGGGCACTCCTCTAGTAACCAGGGCCACTCCTCTAGTAACCAGGGGTAGTCCTCTAATAACCTGGGGCACTCCTCTAGTAACCTGGGGTACTCCTCTAGTAACCAGGGCCACTCCTCTAGTAACCAGGGGCACTCCTCTAGTAACCAGGGGTAGTCCTCTAGTAACCAGGGCCACTCCTCTAGTAACCTGGGGCACTCCTCTAGTAACCAGGGGTAGTCCTCTAGTAACCAGGGGTAGTCCTCTAGTAACCAGGGCCACTCCTCTAGTAACCTGGGGCAGTCCTCTAGTAACCAGGGCACCTCTAGTCAACCAGGTACTCCTCAGTAACCAGGGTAGTCCTCTAATAACCTGAGTACTTCTCTAGTAACCTGGGGTACTCCTCTTATGCAAACAGGGGCACTCCTCTAGTAACCTAGGGGCACCCTCTAGTAACCTGGGGCACTCCTCTAGTAACCTGGGGCACTCCTCTAGCAACCAGGGCCACTCCTCTAGTAACCAGGGCCACTCCTCTAGTAACCAGGGCCACTCCTCTAGTAACCTGGGGTAGTCCTCTAGTAACCTGGGGCACTCCTCTAGTAACCTGGGGTAGTCCTCTAGTAACCAGGGGCACTCCTCTAGTAACCTGGGGCACTCCTCTAGTAACCTGGGGCACTCCTCTAATAACCTGGGGTAGTCCTCTAGTAACCTGGGGCACTCCTCTAGTAACCTGGGGTAGTCCTCTAGTAACCAGGGGCAGTCCTCTAGTAACCTGGGGCACTCCTCTAGTAACCTGGGGCACTCCTCTAGTAACCTGGGGCACTCCTCTAGTAAACCTGGGACACTCCTCTAGTAACCAGGACCTTAGTAACCTGGGACTCCTCTAGTAACCTGGGGCACTCCTCTAGTAACCTGGGGTAGTCCTCTAGTAACCAGGGGTAGTCCTCTAATAACCTGGGGCACTCCTCTAGTAACCTGGGGCACTCCTCTAGTAACCTAGGGCACCTCTAGTAACCTGGAGTCCTCTAGTAACCTAGGGGCACTCCTCTAGTAACCTGGGGCACTCCTCTAGTAACCTAGGGTACGTCCTCTAGTAACCTGGGGTACTCCTCAGCAACCTAGGGCACTCTCTAATAACCTGGGTACGTCCTCTAGTAACCTGGGGCACTCCTCTAGTAACCTGGGGCACTCCTCTAGTAAACCTGTGACGCTCCTCTCAGTAACCAGGGCCACTCCTCTAGTAACCTGGGCACTCCTCTAGTAACCTAGGGGCACTCCTCTAGTAACCTGTGACGCTCCTCTAGTAACCAGGGCCACTCCTCTAGTAACCTGGGGCACCTCTAGTAACCAGGGGCACTCCTCTAATAACCTGTGACGCCCCTCTAGTAAACCTTAGAGGCCACTCCTCTAATAACCTGGGGCACTCCTCTAGTAACCAGGGGTAGTCCTCTCAGTAACCTGGGGTGCACTCTCAGTAACCTGAGCACTCCTCTAGTAACCTGGGGCACTCATAACCTGGGGCACCTCTAATAACCTGGGCACCTCTAGTAACCAGGGGTAGTCCTCTAGTAACCTGGGGCACTCCTCTAGTAATCCAGGGGTAGTCCTCTAGTAACCTGGGGCACTCCTCTAGTAACCTGGGGCACTCCTCAGTAACCTGGGGTAGTCTCTCTTAGTAACCAGGGGCAGTCCCCTAATAACCTGGGCAACTCCTCAGTAACCTGGGGTAGTCCTCTAGTAACCCAGGACACTCCCCTCTAATAACCTGGGGCACTCCTCTAGTAACCTGTGACGCCTCCTCTAGTAACCTAGGGCCACTCCTCTAGTAACCTGGGGCACTCCTCTAGTAACCAGGGGTAGTCCTCTAATAACCTAGGGGCACTCCTCTAGTAACCTGGGGCACTCCTCTAATAACCTGGGGCACTCCTCTAGTAACCTGGGGCACTCCTCTAGTAACCTGGGGCACTCCAGTAACCAGGGGTAGTCCTCTAGTAACCTGGGGCCTCAGTAACCAGGGTCCTCTAGTAACCTGGGGTAGTCCTCTAGTAACCAGGGGCACTCCTCTAGTAACCTGGGGCACTCCTCTAATAACCATGGGTAGTCCTCTAGTAACCTGGGGCACTCCTCTAATAACCTGGGCACTCCTCTAGTAACCAGGGGTAGTCCTCTAGTAACCTGGGGCACTCCTCCTAGTAACCAGGGGTAGTCCTCTAGTAACCTGGGGCACTCCTCTAGTAACCTGGGGCACTCCTCTAGTAACCTGGGTAGTCCTCTAGTAACCAGGGGTAGTCCTCTAATAACCTGGGGCACTCCTCTAATAACCTGGGGCACTCCTCTAGTAACCAGGGGTAGTCCTCTAGTAACCTGGGGCACTCCTCTAGTAACCAGGGGTAGTCCTCTAGTAACCTGGGGCACTCCTCTAGTAACCTGGGGCACTCCTCTAGTAACCTGGGGTAGTCCTCTAGTAACCAGGGGTAGTCCTCTAATAACCTGGGGCACTCCTCTAATAACCTGGGGCACTCCTCTAATAACCTGGGGCACTCCTCTAGTAACCTGGGGTAGTCCTCTAGTAACCTGGGGCACCTCCAGTAACCTAGACCTCTATAACCTGGGGTAGTCCTCTAGTAACCTGGGGCACTCCTCTAGTAACCAGGGGCAGTCCTCTAGTAACCTGGGGCACCTCAGTAACCTGGGGCACTCCTCTAGTAACCTGGGGTAGTCCTCTAGTAACCAGGGGTAGTCCTCTAATAACCTGGGGCACTCCTCTAATAACCTGGGGCACTCCTCTAGTAACCTAGGGGCACTCCTCTAGTAACCTGGGGCACTCCTCTAGTAACCAGGGGCACTCCTCTAATAACCTGGGGCACTCCTCTAGTAACCTGGGGCACTCCTCTAGTAACCTGGGGCACTCCTCTAGTAACCAGGGGTAGTCCTCTAATAACCTGGGGCACTCCTCTAGTAACCTGGGGCACTCCTCTAGTAACCTGGAGTAGTCCTCTAGTAACCAGGGCACTCCTCTAGTAACCTGGGGCACTCCTCTAATAACCTGGGGCACTCCTCTAGTAACCTGGGGCACTCCTCTAGTAACCTGGGGTAGTCCTCTAGTAACCAGGGCCACTCCTCTAGTAACCAGGGGCAGTCCTCTAGTAACCTGGGGCACTCCTCTAGTAACCAGGGGTCCTCTAGTAACCGGGGATCCTCTAGTAACCTGGGGCACTCCTCTAATAACCTGGGGTAGTCCTCTAGTAACCTGGGGCACTCCTCTAGTAACCTGGGGCACTCCTCTAGTAACCTGGGGCACTCCTCTAGTAACCAGGGGTAGTCCTCTAGTAACCTGGGGCACTCCTCTAGTAACCTGGGGTAGTCCTCTAGTAACCTGGGGCACTCCTCTAGTAACCAGGGGTAGTCCTCTAGTAACCTGGGGCACTCCTCTAGTAACCTGGGGTAGTCCTCTAGTAACCTGGGGCACTCCTCTAATAACCTGGGGCACTCCTCAGTAACCAGGGCACTCCTCTAATAACCTGGGGCACTCCTCTAATAACCAGGGGCACTCCTCCTAGTAACCTGGGGCACTCCTCTAATAACCTGAGGGCACTCCTCTAATAACCTGGGGCACTCCTCTAGTAACCAGGGGCACTCCTCTAATAACCTGGGGCACTCCTCTAATAACCAGGGGCACTCCTCTAGTAACCTGTGACACTCCTCTAGTAACCAGGGCCACTCCTCTAGTAACCAGGGGCACTCCTCTAATAACCAGGGGCACTCCTCTAGTAACCTGGGGCACTCCTCTAGTAACCTGGGGCACTCCTCTAGTAACCAGGGCCACTCCTCTAGTAACCAGGGGCAGTCCTCTATTAACCTGGGGCACTCCTCTAGTAACCTGGGGCACTCCTCTAGTAACCTGGGGCACTCCTCTAGTAACCTGGGGCACTCCTCTAGTAACCAGGGCCACTCCTCTAGTAACCTGGGGCACTCCTCTAGTAACCTGGGGTAGTCCTCTAGTAACCAGGGCCACTCCTCTAGTAACCTGGTCGGCATCTAGTAACCGGGGCATCCCTAGTAACCTGGGGCACTCCTCTAGTAACCTGGGGTAGTCCTCTAGTAACCTGGGGCACTCCTCTAGTAACCAGGGGCACTCCTCTAGTAACCTGGGGTAGTCCTCTAGTAACCTAGGGCCACTCCTCTAGTAACCTGGGGCCACTCCTCTAGTAACCTGGGGCACTCCTCTAGTAACCTGGGGTAGTCCTCTAGTAACCTGAGGCACTCCTCTAATAACCTGGGGTACTCCTCTAGTAACCAGGGCCACTCCTCTAGTAACCTGGGGTAGTCCTCTAGTAACCAGGGCCACTCCTCTAGTAACCTGTGAGCACTCCTCTAGTAACCAGGGGCAGTCCTCTAGTAACCTGGGGCACTCCTCTAATAACCTGGGGCACTCCTCTAGTAACCTGGGGCACTCCTCTAGTAACCTGGGGCACTCCTCTAGTAACCTGGGGCACTCCTCTAGTAACCTGGGGCACTCCTCTAGTAACCTGGGGCACTCCTCTAGTAACCTGGGGTAGTCCTCTAGTAACCTGGGGCACTCCTCTAGTAACCAGGGCCACTCCTCTAGTAACCAGGGGTAGTCCTCTAGTAACCTGGGGCACTCCTCTAGTAACCTGGGGCATCCTCTAGTAACCAGGGTCCTCTAGTAACCTGGGGCACTCCTCTAATAACCTGGGGCACTCCTCTAGTAACCTGGGGCACTCCTCTAGTAACCTGGGGTAGTCCTCTAGTAACCAGGGGTAGTCCTCTAATAACCTGGGGCACTCCTCTAGTAACCAGGGGCACTCCTCTAATAACCTGGGGCACTCCTCTAGTAACCTGGGGTAGTCCTCTAGTAACCAGGGGTAGTCCTCTAATAACCTGGGGCACTCCTCTAGTAACCTGGGGCACTCCTCTAATAACCTGGGGCACTCCTCTAGTAACCTGGGGCACTCCTCTAGTAACCTGGGGCACTCCTCTAGTAACCTGGGGCACTCCTCTAGTAACCTGTGACGCTCCTCTAGTAACCAGGGCCACTCCTCTAGTAACCAGGGGCACTCCTCTAGTAACCAGGGGCACTCCTCTAGTAACCTGGGGCACTCCTCTAGTAACCTGGGGCACTCCTCTAGTAACCTGGGGCACTCCTCTAGTAACCTGGGGTAGTCCTCTAGTAACCTGGGGTAGTCCTCTAGTAACCTGGGGCACTCCTCTAGTAACCTGGGGCACTCCTCTAGTAACCTGGGGTAGTCCTCTAATAACCTGGGGCACTCCTCTAGTAACCTGGGGCACTCCTCTAGTAACCAGGGGCACTCCTCTAGTAACCAGGGGCACTCCTCTAGTAACCAGGGGCACTCCTCTAGTAACCTGGGGCGCTCCTCTAGTAACCAGGGGCACTCCTCTAGTAACCAGGGGCACTCCTCTAGTAACCAGGATACTCCTCTAGTAACCAGGGTAGTCCTCTAGTAACCTGGGGCACTCCTCTAGTAACCTGTGACGCTCCTCTAGTAACCAGGGATCACTTCCTACTTAGTAACCAGGGGTACTCCTCTAGTAACCAGGGGTACTCCTCTAGTAACCTGGGGCGCTCCTCTAGTAACCTAGGGGCACTCCTCTAGTAACCTGGGGCACTCCTCTAGTAACTAGGGGCTCCAGGGGCACTCCTCTAATAACCTGGGGTACTCCTCTAGTAACCTGGGGCACTCCTCTAGTAACCTGGGTCACTCCTCTAGTAACCAGGGCACTCCTCTAATAACCTGGGGCACTCCTCTAGTAACCTGGGGCACTCCTCTAGTAACCTGGGGCACTCCTCTAGTAACCTAGGGCACTCCTCTAGTAACCAGGGCTACTCCTCTAGTAACCTGGGGCACTCCTCTAGTAACCTGGGGTAGTCCTCTAGTAACCAGGGGCACTCCTCTAGTAACCTGGGGCACTCCTCTAGTAACCTGGGGCACTCCTCTAGTAACCAGGGGCACTCCTCTAGTAACCTGGGGCACTCCTCCTAGTAACC
>NW_027001559.1:0-7338 GCF_036934945.1 Oncorhynchus masou masou
GACATAAAAAGGATCTCTAAGGTCAGGGCGTGACAGTACCCCCCCAAAGGTGCGGACTTGGCCACAAAACCTGAAACCACAGGGGAGGGTCTGGGTGGGCATCTATCCGTGGTGGCGGCTCACAGGTGTGGGGACGGCAGACCCCGCTCCTCCACCACTGGCTCACCCCACTTTGGTGGCACCTCTGCTGGGGGAACCTCGTCACCGACCTCGGACTGGGACCCTTGTGGTAGTGGCCCCGACTGGGCACTCGCGTGGCTCCGGACTGAGACCACTCTCTGAGGCCCCGGACTGGAGGCCGTCGTTGGATGCTCCGGATTGGAGGACGCGCTGGATGCTCCGGATTGGAGGACGCCGTTGGATGCCCGGATTGAGGCTGTCATGGAGGATCCGGATTGGAGGCTGTCACTGGAGGCCCGGGATTGGAGGATGTCGCTGGAGGCCCGGATTGGAGGACGTCGCTGGAGGCCCGGACTGAGGCCGACGTTGGATGCTTTGCCATGACTCCTCACTGGAGGTGGTGGAGTTTAAGGGGTAATTCGTAAAAAGCCAAATAACTTCACAGATCTTCATTGTAAAGGGTTTAAACACATGCATGTTCAATGAACCATAAACAATTAATGAACATGCACCTGTGGAACGGTAGTTAAGAAACTAACAGCTTACAGACGGTAGGCAATTAAGGTCACATTTAGGAAAACTTAGGACACTAAAAGAGGCCTTTCTACTGAAAAACACCAAAAGAAAGATGTCCAGGGTCCCTGCTCATCTGCGTGAACGTGTCTTAGCACGCCTGCAAGAGGCATGAGGACTGCAGATGTGGCCAGGGGCACAAATTGCAATGTCTGTACTATGATATGCCTAAGACAGCGCTACGGGGAAACAGGACGGACAGCTGATCGCCCTCGCAGAGTGGCAGACCACGTATAACAACACCTTCACAGGATCGGTACATCCGAACATCACACCCAAGTGGACAGGTACAGGATGGCAACAACAACTGCCCGAGTTACACCAGGAACGCACACTGCTTCCATCAGTGTCCAGACTGTCCGGGCACAGGCTGAGACAGGCTGGACTGAGGGCTTGTAGGCCTGCTTGTAAGGCAGGTCCTCACCAGATATCACCGGCAACAACGTCGCCTATGGGCACAAACCGTTGCTGGAGCAAAAGTGCTCTTCACTGACGAGTCATGGTTTTGTCTTACCAGGGGTGATGGTCGGATTCGGTTCATTGTCGGGTCGAATGAGTATTACACCGAGGCCTGTACTCTAGTGCAGGATCGATTGAGGTGGAGGGTCCGTTGGTGGTGTGGACGGTGTGTCACAGCATCATCGGACTGAGCTTGTTGTCATTGGGGCGGCAGGGTAGCTTAGTGGTTAGAGTGTTGGACTAGCAACCGAAAGGCTGCAAGTTCAAATCCCCAAGCCTAAGGTACAAATCTGTCGTTCTGCCCCTGAACAGGCAGTTAAACCCACTGTTCCTAGGCCCTCATTGAAAATAAGAATTTGTTCTTAACTGACTGCCTAGTTAAATAAAGGTAAAATAAACAAAAAATTGTTGATAATCTCAACGCTGCATTAAAGGGAAGACATCCTCCTCCCTCATGGGACCTTCCTGCAGGCTCATTCTGACATGACCCTCCAGCATGACAATGCCACCAGCCATACTACTCGTTCTGTGAGTGATTTCCTGAAGACAGGAATGTCAGTGTTCTGCCATGGCCAGGTGAAGAGCCCAGGTCTCAATCCCATTGACACATCTGGGACCTGTTGCATTGGAGGGCGAGGGCTAGCCATTCCTCCAGAAATGTCTGGGAACTTGCAGGTGCCTTGGTGTAAGAGTGGGAAACATCTCACAGCAAGAACTGGCAAATTGGGTGCACATGAGGAGGAGATGCACTGCAGTACTTAATGCAGCTGGTGGCCACACCAGATACTGAAATGTTACTTTTGATTTTGACTCCCCTTTGTTCAGGGACACATTATTCCATCTCTATTAGTCACATGTCTGTGGAAATGGTTCTGTTTATGTCTTAGTTGTTGAATCTATGTCCATACACATATTTACACGTTAAGTTTGCTGAAAATAAACGAAGGATGTGGGAGAGGACTTTTTTGTTGTTGTTGCTGAGTTTACTATGTGGTGAACTATGTAGTGAACTATGTAGTGAACTATGTGGTGAACTATGTAGTGAACTATGGTGAACTATGTAGTGTACTATGTAGTGAACTATGGTGAACTATGTAGTGAACTACGCGATACCATGTAGTGAACTACGCATGAACTATGTAGTGAACTACGCGTGAACTATGTAGTGAACTACGTGGTAAAACTATGTAGTGAACTATGTGGTGAACTATGTAGTGAACTACACGGTGAACTATGTAGTGAACTATGTAGTGAACTACGCGTGAACTACACAGTGTACAGTGAACTATGTGGTGAACTATGTGGTGAACTATGTAGTGAACTGCGTAGTGAACTATGTGGTGAACTATGTAGTGAACTATGTAGTGAACTATGTAGTGAACTATGTAGTGAACTATGTGGTTCCATAATTAATTTAAGGCATGAAGGTCAGTTAAACCCGGAAAATTTCAAGAATTTTGAATGTTTCTTCAAGTGCAGTCGCAAAACCATCAAGTGCTGGCTCTCATGAGGACCGCCACAGGAAAGTAAGACCCAGAGTTACCTCTGATGCTGAGGATAAGTTTATTAGAGTTACTAGCCCCAGAAATTGCAGCCCAAATAAATGCCTTACAGATTTCAAGTAACAGATGCATCTCAACATCAACTGAGATGTTCAGAGGAGACTTCATGAATCAGACCTTCATGGTTGAATTGCTGCAAAGAAACCACTACTAAAAGGACATCAATAAGAAGAAGAGACATGCTTGGACCAAGAAACACGGCAATGGACTTGAGACCGTATATAAATCTGTAATTTGGAATGATGAGTCCAAATTTTTGATTTTTGGTTCCAAACGTCGTGAATTTGTGAGACACAGAGTAGGTGAACGGATTTATCTCTGTATGTGTAGTTCCTACTGTGAAGCATGGAGGAGGAGGTGTGATGGTGCTTACTGGTGACACTGTCAGTGATTTATTTAGAATTCAAGGCACACATAACCAGCATGGCTACCACAGCATTCTGCAGTATACACCATCCGATCTGGTTTGCGCTAGTGGGACAAACATTTGTTTTTCAACAGGAAAATGATCCAACACACCTCCAGGCTGTTTAAGGGCTTTTTACCAAGGAGAGTGATGGAGTGCTGCATCAGATCAGAATAACCCTGGAATGAGTAGTTTCCCTTCCTATGACAATCCAAATGGAGCTCAGAAGCATCCTTTGGATCATCCTGAGATGTCACCACAACTTGATTGGAGTCCACCTGTGGCCAATTCAATTGATTGGACATGATATAGAAAGAAACATACTTATCTAAAGAGCAGAAACTATACCATGAAGCCCCAGGAAATGTCCATAGATCTCAGAGATAAAATTGTGATGAGTGGGGCATATATCATATAACTCTTTGGCCTGAATGCAAAAGCACTATGTCTCAAGACAACCAGGGTACAGCTCATCACCCATCTAACACATTCCCTATCGCGGAAGCATGGTGGTGGCAACATCATGCTATGTGGAAGCTTTTCAACGGCAGGGACTGGGAGACTAGTAAGGATAGAGAAAACAATAATTGGAGGCAAATACAAGCACATTCTGATGAGATCCTGCTTCAGAGTGCAAACGATCGTAGACTGGGGCAAAGATTTTACATTCCAACAGGACAATAACCCAAGTCAATAAAGCAACGCTGAAAGCATCAGAAAGAATGTGAAAGTCGGAGGGCCCAGCCAAAGTCCAGACTTGGAATCCCATTGTGCATCTACAGAAAGACTTGAAGATTGCTGATCACTTACTTTCCCATCTAAAAAAATGTTTTAAAAAATATGCAAGGTAGAGTAGAGAAAGACCCCAAATCCAGATGCGCAAAGCTGATACAGAAATACCCAAGACAACTCAACACTGTAATTGGATGCAAAAGGTGTTTCTACAAGTACTGACTCAGGGGTGTGAATACTTATGTAAATTAGATTTCTGTATTTTCCTTTTAAATAACGCTGGCTAAAATGTCTAAAAACATGTTTTCATTATGGGCATTGTGTAGATGTGAGATAGAAATCAATTTAATCCATTTTGGAATTCAGGCCGTAACACAACAAACTGGAATAACTCAAGGGTATGAATACTGAAAATGTATTGCTTTTCATCTCTCCTTGATCCTGTTGACTGTGCTCTGACCCTGCAGCAGAGATGGAGAGATGCAGAGCGAGAGATAGATAAGGGGGGATAAAGAGAGAGATAGAAAACGGAGAGAGAGAGAGACAGGGGAGACAGAGAGAAACAAATTATTAGTTTATGAGTTTGAGTTTGACTCAGAACATACTATGCTTTGACAGTACAAACAAATATCCTACAAAGGCATCCCTGCATCTGGCCGCAACCAAAGTGTGAAATACCAAATAAAGAACCAAAAATGAAGAGAGAGAGAGAGAGAGAGAGAAAGATTGAGGAGAGCAACAGAGAGAGAGAGAGCGAGAGTGGGAGAGCGAGAGCGGAGAGAGAGAGAGAGAGAGAGAGAGAGAGAGAGAGAGAGAGAGAAAAAGATTGAGGGAGAGCAACAGAGAGAGAGAGAGCGAGAGCGAGAGCGAGAGAGAGAGAGAGAGAGAGAGAGAGAGAGAGAGAGAGAGAGAGGACACACGGCACATTGTTCAGGCCAAGAGAGAGGATAACAGAATCAGTTTGTCAGGGGTAATGGGACCTGAAAGTGACACATAGAGCTGGGAACTAAGGAGACTACTTTAATCATCTGTCATATGACATGAGGAACCAACAAATGGAGCTAAAGGGGAGAACAGATTACATTTGGAGAGAGGAACAGTATCCCTTTGTGGTGTGGCGTTGCACACATGTAGCCTCACACAGCCTGCCTCCCAAATATAATATATCTCTTTAAAGTGATTAGTCACATGTAGCCTCACACAGCCTGCCTCCCAAATATAATATATCTCTTTAAAGTGATTAGTCACATGTAGCCTCACACAGCCTGCCTCCTAAATATAATATATCTCTTTAAAGTGATTAGTCACATGTAGCCTCACACAGCCTGCCTCCTAAATATAATATATCTCTTTAAAGTGATTAGTCACATGTAGCCTCATACAGCCTGCCTCCTAAATATAATATATCTCTTTAAAGTGATTCGTCACATGTAGCCTCACACAAATTTGGTTTAGATTATTTTGGTTGAATCTGTAACACAGAATAAACCCATGAATAAAGTCCCTTGATGGTAGGGACTGCCCATTACTGCTTATCACTTGTTAACCATAATTTATTCACATTACTTTACTAAAATATTTCAATTGTTGTTTATATTATATTTGTTTTATTTGATGACTTTATTATTTCATCATCTCATGTCTATAGCGCTGCTGTCTACGCTGTCCGACCAAATCACTATTTTAGTACTTCTACAAAGTATATAAGGCATACTTGTATGACTGCTGAATAGCAACTATCAATTACTTAGATCATGTGTTTTCAAGTAGAGATACCTCACAAAACAACAGCTGCTCTTTATATCCCAGCACGATCATGCATTCCTCATGTCTCTTCCATAGCAGGCATTAAAGAGACAGAGACTGGACAAGGTGCTGTAGAGGTACTGCAATGGTACTACAATGGATTATGGTCATTGTAGTTCAAATCAAATCAAATCAAATTGTATTTGTCACATACACATGGTTAGCAGATGTTAATGCGAGTGTAGCGAAATGCTTGTGCTTCTAGTTCCGACAATGCAGTAATAACCAACAAGTAATCTAACTAACAATTCCTAATCTACTGTCTTATACACAGTGTAAGGGGATAAATAATATGTACATGAGGATATATGAATGAGTGATGGTACAGAGCAGCATAGGCAAGATACAGTAGATGGTATCGAGTACAGTATATACATATGAGATGAGTATGTAAACAAAGTGGCATAGTTAAAGTGGCTAGTGATACATGTATTACATAAGGATGCAGTCGATGATATAGAGTACAGTATATACGTATGCATATGAGATGAATAATGTAGGGTAAGTAACATTATATAAGGTAGCGTTGTTTAAAGTGGCTAGTGATATATTTACATCATTTCCCATCAATTCCCATTATTAAAGTGGCTGGAGTTGAGTCAGTGTCAGTGTGTTGGCAGCAGCCACTCAATGTTAGTGGTGGCTGTTTAACAGTCTGATGGCCTTGAGATAGAAGCTGTTTTTCAGTCTCTCGGTCCCAGCTTTGATGCACCTGTACTGACCTCGCCTTCTGGATGATAGCGGGGTGAACAGGCAGTGGCTCGGGTGGTAGATGTCCTTGATGATCTTTATGGCCTTCCTGTAACATCGGGTGGTGTAGGTGTCCTGGAGGGCAGGTAGTTTGCCCCCGATGATGCGTTGTGCAGACCTCACTACCCTCTGGAGAGCCTTACGGTTGAGGGCGGAGCAGTTGCCATACCAGGCGGTGATACAGCCCGCCAGGATGCTCTCGATTGTGCATCTGTAGAAGTTTGTGAGTGCTTTTGGTGACAAGCCGAATTTCTTCAGCCTCCTGAGGTTGAAGAGGCGCTGCTGCGCCTTCTTCACGATGCTGTCTGTGTGAGTGGACCAATTCAGTTTGTCTGTGATGTGTATGCCGAGGAACTTAAAACTTGCTACTCTCTCCACTACTGTTCCATCGATGTGGATAGGGGGTGTTCCCTCTGCTGTTTCCTGAAGTCCACAATCATCTCCTTAGTTTTGTTGACGTTGAGTGTGAGGTTATTTTCCTGACACCACACTCCGAGGGCCCTCACCTCCTCCCTGTAGGCCGTCTCGTCGTTGTTGGTAATCAAGCCTACCACTGTTGTGTCGTCCGCAAACTTGATGATTGAGTTGGAGGCGTGCGTGGCCACGCAGTCGTGGGTGAACAGGGAGTACAGGAGAGGGCTCACAACGCACCCTTGTGGGGCCCCAGTGTTGAGGATCAGCGGGGAGGAGATGTTGTTACCTACCCTCACCACTTGGGGGCGGCCCGTCAGGAAGTCCAGTACCCAGTTGCACAGGGCGGGGTCGAGACCCAGGGTCTCGAGCTTGATGACGAGCTTGGAGGGTACTATGGTGTTGAATGCTGAGCTGTAGTCGATGAACAGCATTCTCACATAGGTATTCCTCTTGTCCAGATGGGTTAGGGCAGTGTGCAGTGTGGTTGAGATTGCATCGTCTGTGGACCTATTTGAG
>NW_027001560.1:0-7337 GCF_036934945.1 Oncorhynchus masou masou
AACAATTTAAAGGCAATGCTACCAAATACTAATTGAGTGTATGTAAACTTCTGACCCACTGGGAATGTGATGAAAGAAATAAAAGCTGAAATAAATCAATCTCTCTACTATTATTCTGATTCTACATTATTAAAATACAGTGGTGATCCTAACTGACCTAAAACAGGAATTTACTAGGATTAAATGTCAGGAATTGTGAAAATCTGGAGTTTAAATCTATTTGGCTAAGGTGTATGTAAACCTCCGACTTCAACCGCATGATGATGGAGAACAGAGAACTAGAGTCCCCTGTTGGTTACTTCATCAGGAACACACAGAGGAGAAGTTGAGAAAGAGGAGGAGTGGGGGTGACGGTAAAGTGGGACACCTGTCTGTTTATTCTGACAGGATTATTTGCCAATACGGACCTTGTGTGTGTGTGTGTGTGTGTGTGTGTGTGTGTGTGTGTGTGTGTGTGTGTGTGTGTGTGTGTGTGTGTGTGTAGTGACTGGAGACAGGTGAGCCCATATTCCTCTACTTCACAGACAGGGAATGTAGTTCCCACCAGTGTGGAACTGCTGGAAATGCACAACTGGCATTGAACTTAGAGACAGAGGAAAAGAGAGGAGAGAGAGAGAGAGAGAAAGAGAGAGAGAGAGATAGAGAGAGACAGAGAGGAGGAGAGGAGGGGAAAAGAGGGAAAGAGAGGAGAGGGAGAGAAAGAGAGAGAGAGAGAGAGAGAGAGGAAAAGAGAGGAAAGAGAGGGGAGGGAGAGAGAGGAGAGAGGGAGAGGAGAGAGGAGAGAGAGAGAGAGAATATTATAGATCAGAGATATAGCCTATCACTAACTAACAGCTCTAGGAGCAGATATTATAGATCAGAGAGATATAGCCTATACCTAACTAGCAGCTCTGGGATCATATATTATTTCAGCCCCTCTAATGGTTCAGTGTGAATTTAGGGTTAGATTATCTGATCTTATAGATCTGTGGTTAGTAATATGAATATTAAGCTTCAACGACAGCTACAGCTCTACCCTCTGTGCTCTACTGACACCTATAGGAAAACAGGAAATTACACCAGAGAATACCTGAAAGACAATTAAGGTACTCTCTCAATGTAAGGTGCTTTATTGACATGGGAAACATAGTGTTTCAAGCAACTGAAATGAACAGTAAACATTACACTCTGAGAAGTTCCAAAAGAATAAACACATTTCACATCTCATATTATATATATATACAGTGTTGTAATGATGTACAAAATAGTTAAAAGCACAAAAAGGGAAAATAAACAAACATAAATATGGGTTGTATTTACAATGGTGTTTGTTCTTCACTGGTTGCCCTTTTCTTGTGGCAACAGGCACATATCTTGCTGCTGTGATGTCACACTGTGGTATTTCACCCAGTAGATAAGGGAGTTGGCTTTGTTTTCTAATTCTTTGTGGATCTGTGTAATCTGAGGGAAAAATGTGTCTCTAATATGGCCAAACATTTGGCAGGAGGTTAGAAGTGCAGCCCAGTTTCCACCTCGTTTTGTGGGCCGGTGTGAACAGCTGAATTTGGAAGTTTAAATACACGATCGTCGTCAGGGTGGAAATGACGGACAAGGTGCAGCAACTTTTTATTTATTGATAAAATGTCACCAAATAAAACGACCCTTAGGCTATACAGGCCACTAACAAAGGCAACTACCCACAACTAACTGACAACTAACAACTGGCAAAACAGGCTGCCTAAGTATGATTACCAATCAGAGACACGATAGACAGCTGTCCCTGATTGAGAACCATACCCGGCCAAAACATAGAAACAGAAAACATAGAAAACATAGAAATAAAGAAACTAGAATGCCCAGTCACACCCTGGCCTAACCAAAATAGAGAATAAAGCCTGACTGTAGGGCGTGACATACACCTTAGCCAAATACATTTAAAAATACATTTAAAAACACAGTTTCACAATTCCTGACATTTAATCCTTGTAAAATTCTGTCTTAGGTCAGTTACGATCACCACTTTATTTTGGAATGTGAAATGTCAGAAAAATAGTGCCTTTAAAATATTTAACTTGTCAAACATTTCGGGTACTTCCACAAGCTTCCCACAATAGGTTGGGTGAATTTTGGCCCATTCACTCTGACAGAGCTGGTGTAACTGAGTCAGGTTTGTAGGCCTCATTCCTCCTGACAGAGCTGGTGTAACTGAGTCAGGTTTGTAGGCCTCCTTGCTCACACGATTTTTAAGATATTCCCACATTGGGGTCAAATTTGTCTCAACTTCAAATTTGTTTAAGTATTGCCACTTGTAATTTGTGGTCTGTATATTTGATCATTTCATTGAGGATACCATCAACACCACAGACCTTTTTGGGTTGGAAGGTTTGCGTTGTCCTGTAGTTCATTCAATGTAATTGGAGAATACAGTGGGTTCTGGAATCAGTTTATTCTGGAATCCAGTGGGTTCTGGAATCAAGTTTGTTCTGGAATCCAGTGGGTTCTGGTAGTCTTTAATAGTTGATTCTAAGATTTGTATTTGATCATGTATATGTTTTGCTGTGTGTTCTTTGTTATAGAGTCAAAAAGATTGAGAGGTTTCCCATACATCTCCATTTTAGATAGATAATTCTTCGTGTTCTTGTTTGTTAAGTGTTTTCCAATTTTCCCAGAACAGATTAGTCTATGGATTCTTCAATTACATTGAGCTGATTTCTGACATTCTGTTCCTTCTTTTCCGGGTGTATTTCTGTATTGTTTTAGTGATTCACCATAGTGAAGGCGTAGACTCAGGTTTTCTGGGTCTCTATGTTTTGGTTGAACAGGTTTCTCAATTTCTTTCTTAGGTTTTTTGCATTCTTCATCAAACCATTTGTCATTGTTGTTCATTTCTTAGGTTGTCTGTTTAAAATTTTTAGATTTAGGAAGCTGGGAGGAAGCTGAGAGGTGAAATATGCTGTTTAGGTTTTCTACTGCCAAGTTAATTAACATCTTCACTATTACAATGAAATGTTTCACCCAGGGAAGTTGTCTAAAGGGATTGAATTTGTTGTTGCCTAATTGTTTTTTGGTAGATTTCACACTACTTTCCTTCCATCTGTATTTCTTAATATTATTCAGTTCCTTTGGCTTTGATGCCTCATGATTGAGTACTGATCTGTTGATGTAGAGTGTGATTTTGCTGTGACCTGATAGTTCAGTCAGCCCACCTAAGAGACATACCTTGACTGTACGTACCAGAAGCCATGGACTGCAGGCAGAATTAAAGGTAGAGCTGCCGCTTTAAGGTGCGGGACACAAACCTGGAAGCATATAAGAAATCCTGCTCAAACAGGCAAAGCGCATCACCGGCTCCGACGCTCATCAGAGAGAGAGACTACAGAGGGAAGCACAGCCGAAGAGCTGCCCACTGACACGAGCCTACCAGACAAGCTAAACAACTTCTATGCTCAGCTTTGAGGCAAGCAACACTGGGGCATGCATGAGAGCATCAGCTGTTCCGGATGACTGTATGATCACGCTCTCCGTGGCAATGATGAGTAAGACCTTTAAACAGGTCAACATACACAAGGCTGCGAGCCAGACGGATTACCAGGACGTGTGCTCCGGGATGTGCTGACCAACTGGCAGGTGTCTTCACTGACATTTTCAACATGTCCCTGACCAAGTCTGTAATACCTGCATGTTTCAAGCAGACCACCATAGTCCATGTGCCCAAGAACACAAAGGAAACCTGCCTAAATGACTACCTGACCCGTAGCTCTCACATCTGTAGCCATGAAGTGCTTTGAAAGGCTGGTCATGGCTTACATGAACAGCATTCTCCCAGACACCCTAGACCCACTCCAATTTACATACAATCCTAACAGATCCACAGATGATGCAATCTCTATTGCACTCCACACTGCCCTTTCCCACCTGGACATAAAGAACACCTATGTGAGAATGCTGTTCATTGACTACAGCTCAGCGTTCAACACCGTAGAGCCCTCAAAGCTCATCACTAAGTTAAGGATCCTGGGACTAAACACCTCCTCGGCAACTGGTTCCTGGACTTTCTGATGGGCCGCCACAGGTGGTAGGGTAGTTAGCAACCCATCTGCCGCTGATCCTCAACACTGGAACCCCATGGGTGCATGATCAGTCCCCTCCTGTACTCCCCGTTCACTCATGACTGTACGGCCAGACCACGACTCCAACACCAGCATTCCTTTTGCAGACCACCTAACAGTGGTAGGCCTGATCATAGACAATGACAAGACAGCCTATAGGGAGGAGGTCAGAATATTCAACCTATCCCTCAACCAAGGCTAAGGAGATGATTGTGGACTAGAGGAAAAGGAGGACCGAGCACGTCCATTCTCATCGACGGGTCTGTAGTGGAGCAGGTTGAGAGCTTCAAGTTCCTTGGCGTCAACATCACCAACAAACTAACATGGTCCAAGCACACAAAGACAGTCGTGAAGAGGGCACGACAAAACCTATTCCCCCTTAGGAGACTGAAGAGATTTGGCATGGGTCCTCAGATCCTCAAAAGGTTCTACAGCTGCAACAGAAAGCATCCTGGTACGACAACTGCTCTGACCGCAAGGCACTACAGAGGGTAGTGTGTACGGCCCAGTACATCACTGGGGCAAAGCTGCCTGCCATCCAGGACCTCTACACCAGGCGGTGTCAGAGGAAGGTCCTAAAAAAGTGTCAAAGAATCCAGCCACCCATGTCATAGACTGTTCTCTCTGGTACCATACGGCAAGCGGTACCCGGAGCGTAAGTCTAGGTCCAAAGGTATCGCAACAGCTTTACCTCCAAGCCATAAGACTCCTGATAATCAAAATGGCTACCCAGACTATTTGTATCATTGTAAAGGTCTAGACCTGTTGTCCTCGGCGCACGTGACAAATAAACTTTGATTTGACTCTAGGTTGAGGTCAGTGATAAAGTAGTCTACAGCACTAGTGCCAAGAGATGAGCTGTAGGTGTACCTACCATAGGAGTCCCCCCGAAGCCTACCACTGACTATGTACATGCTCCGAATGCTGCCCCTATCCTAAACAAGACAATGGACCACCCTCTTCCTCTCACCCCCCACCCCCTCATCCCACCCTCTTCCTCTCTTACCAACGTTCAAATGGTCAACCCTTCTCCAAAGGGTGTGCATTTGGATTGAAAAGGTATGAAGAAAATGGTGGACTAGGTTGCTGTCAATAAAACACCACAATACAGTGAAGAGCTTTCAATTTCCCTGCTGGGGGGGGGCAAGGAGATCCTCAGCTCCACTAAAACCATTGACAACTATGTGCCGTTTTTCAAGGGATTGTTAAATAAATGTAACTATTGAGTTAATATCGTCACCTCGTGAAGAGCCTCGACAGAACTACATATTTCTCAGTGTTTCACATGTAGCACCATCACAGTCACTGATGGTCACCTATTGATTTGGCTAGCTAAGAAAACAACATGGGTCGTTCAGCTTGCTTCAGAGATGAGACTTTTGGAAATAGCTTCGACATCGACAAGTCGTTGTCCTGGTAAAGTTGGCAGTCAGACTGTCATCACCACCATAGAGGACAAGCAAATCAAACAATATCTTGATATCGCCATCTAGTGTATCCCCTGAAAGTTAACTAGCCACATGGATGTGATCTGTTATTAGCTAGCTAGCCATATTGACGTGATCTGTTATTAGCTAGCTAGCCATATTGACGTGATCTGTTATTAGCTAGCTAGCCATATTGACGTGATCTGTTATTATCTAGCTAGCCATATTGACGGATCTGTTATTGACTAGCTAGCCATATTGACATGATCTGTTATTCTAGCTAGCTATATTGACGAGATCTGTTATTTGCTAGCTAGCCATATTGACGAGATCTGTTATTAGCTAGCTAGCCATATTGACGAGATCTGTTATTAGCTAGCTAGCCATATTGACGTGATCTGTGCATTGGCAGCTAGCCATATTGACGTGATCTGTTATTAGCTAGCTAGCCATATTGACATGATCCGTTATTAGCCAGCTAGCCAATTTGATGTGGTGATAAGCAGCAATTGTGATAAAACACTTCATGTTGAAGAGGTGATAAGGTTCCAGTAGCTAACGTCGCTAGGTAGCCCTACGTTGGTTAGAGGGAACACTCAACTTATCACAGTTTAGACACTAGAAGAGAGATTAGTACAGCAGCAAAATGTGCCCTTCTGTTGCTCATACTTGACAGGTGTAGTTCACTTTCACTTTAAAATCCCTCAAATATCCATTTAATGGAGATATCATGAGATATCATGAGTCTCCTCTCACCCATCTGAAATCACATCATCAATTGATGCTTACTGGTCATAAGAAGCGTTCAGTGTCTGATGATACAGCGGAACTGTGGAATAATCAGGCATTTGTAGTTCTGATTCCCCCGCATCCTCCCCCTCTATCTCCCTCTCCCCGCATCCTCCCCCTCTATCTCCCTCTCCCCCGCATCCCCCCCTATCTCCCTCTCCCCGCATCCTCCCCCTCTGCATCCCTCCCCTCTATCTCCCTCTCCCCCATCCTCCCCTCTATCTCCCTCTCCCTCCTCTATCTCCCTCTCCCCACATCCTCCCCCTCTATCTCCCCTCTCCCTCCTCTATCTCCCTCTCCCCGCATCCTCCCCCTCTATCTCCCTCTCTCCCTCCCTCCTATCTCCCTCTCCGCATCCCTCCCCCTCTGCATCCTCCCCCCTATCTCCTCTCCCCACATCCTCCCCTATCTCCCTCTCCCTCCTCTATCTCCCTCTCCCCCGCATCCTCCCCCTCTGCATCCTCCCCTCTATCTCCCTCTCCCCCGCATCCTCCCCCTATCTCCCTCTCCCCCCGCATCCCTCCCCCCCCCCTCTCTCCCTCTCCCCGCATCCTCCCCCTCTATCTCCCTCTCCCCGCATCCCTCCCCCTCTATCTCCCCTCTCCCCCGCATCCCTCCCCCTCTATCTCCCTCTCCCCCTTCCTCCCCCTCTATCTCCTCCCTCTCCCCCATCCTTCCCCTCCCTCTATCTCCCTCTCCCCGCATCCTCCCCCTCTGCATCCTCCCCTCTGCATCCTCCCCTCCCTCTATCTCCCTCCCCCGTATCCTCCCCTCCCTCTATCTCCCTCTCCCACGCATCCTCCCCTCCCTCTATCTCACTCTCCCCGCATCCTCCCCCTCTATCTCCCTCTCCCCCACATCCTCCCCCTCTGCATCCTCCCCTCCCCTCTATCTCCCTCTCCCCGCATCCTTCCCCGCATCCTCCCCCTCTATCTCCCTCTCCCCACATCCTCCCCCTCTGCATCTCCCCTCCCTCTATCTCCCTCTCCCACGCATCCTCCTCCCTCTATCTCCCTCTCCCCCGCAACTCCCC
>NW_027001561.1:0-7337 GCF_036934945.1 Oncorhynchus masou masou
TATTGGATATTTCAAACTTTTTTAACAAATCAAAAACTGAAAATTGGGCGTGCAAAATTATTCAGCCCCCTTAAGTTAATACTTTGTAGCGCCACCTTTTGCTGAGATTACAGCTGTAAGTCGCTTGTATGTCTCTATCAGTTTTGCACATCGAGAGACTGACATTTTTTCCCCATTCCTCCTTACAAAACAGCTCGAGCTCAGTGAGGTTGGATGGAGAGCATTTGTGAACAGCAGTTTTCAGTTCTTTCCACAGATTCTCGATTGGATTCAGGTCTGGACTTTGACTTGGCCATTCTAACACCTGGATATGTTTATTTTTGAACCATTCCATTGTAGATTTTGCTTTATGTTTTGGATCATTGTCTTGTTGGAAGACAAATCTCCGTCCCAGTCTCAGGTCTTTTGCAGACTCCATCAGGTTTTCTTCCAGAATGGTCCTGTATTTGGCTCCATCCATCTTCCCATCAATTTTAACCATTTTCCCTGTCCCTGCTGAAGAAAAGCAGGCCCAAACCATGATGCTGCCACCACCATGTTTGACAGTGGGTATGGTGTGTTCAGGGTGATGAGCTGTGTTGCTTTTACGCCAAACATAACGTTTTGCATTGTTGCCAAAAAGTTCAATTTTGGTTTCATCTGACCAGAGCACCTTCTTCCACATGTTTGGTGTGTCTCCCAGGTGGCTTGTGGCAAACTTTAAACGACACTTTTTATGGATATCTTTAAGAAATGGCTTTCTTCTTGCCACTCTTCCATAAAGGCCAGATTTGTGCAATATACGACTGATTGTTGTCCTATGGACAGAGTCTCCCACCTCAGCTGTAGATCTCTGCAGTTCATCCAGAGTGATCATGGGCCTCTTGGCTTCATCTCTAATCAGTCTTCTCCTTGTATGAGCTGAAAGTTTAGAGGGACGGCCAGATCTTGGTAGATTTGCAGTGGTCTGATACTCCATTTCAATATTATTGCTTGCACAGTGCTCCTTGGGATGTTTAAAGTTTGGGAAATCTTTTTGTATCCAAATCTGGCTTTAAACTTCTTCACAACAGTATCTCGGAACTGCCTGGTGTGTTCCTTGTTCTTCATGATGCTCTCTGCGCTTTTAACGGACCTCTGAGACTATCACAGTGCAGGTGCATTTATATGGAGACTTGATTACACACAGGTGGATTGTATTTATCATCTTTAGTCATTTAGGTCAACATTGGATCATTCAGAGATCCTCACTGAGCTTCTGGAGAGAGTTTGCTGCACTGAAAAAGGGGCTGAATAATTTTGCACGCCCAATTTTTCAGTTTTTGATTTGTTAAAAAGTTTGAAATATCCAATAAATGTCATTCCACTTCATGATTGTGTCCCACTTGTTGTTGATTCTTCACAAAAAAATACAGTTTTATATCTTTATGTTTGAAGCCTGAAATGTGGCAAAAGGTCGCAAAGTTCAAGGGGGCCGAATACTTTCGCAAGGCACTGTACCTCTCACATATATTATCAAGCATTTCACACGTTATCCAGATACTAACTGTTAGCACTTGCTGGTCTACAGCAGCTTCCACAAAATGGGCTTTAGGTGAGGCAGATGAACCTGTAGCCATATCACTAACAGCATTTAACATGACATTCTCTCTAAGCTTTACAGAAATGTGGTTCTGAACATAGAACGCTAACACTGCCCCCATTGGCATTTCTGTATTTTCAGTTGGTGTTATAGTCATATATTGCCACCAATGTATTATCAAAGGTATTATCTAAGTAAGTTTCAGAGATAGTCAGAATATGAATGTCATCTGTTACAAGTTATTTACTTCATGAACCTTGTTCCTTCGGCTTCATAAATTAACATGGGCTATTTTTAGCCCTTTTCTGGGTTGCTTGATTGTTTTGAATGCTTTACTGGGAAGCTTCTCAGAAGCTCAGTAGACATGCTCATGTTATTTATATTGAAGCTGATAGTCCACAGTGAGGTGACATTCTATGAAGTGCTAACAGCATAACTCTGGTTCATAGGCACATGATTACTACATATAATAGCTCTAGGATCAACATAAGTATTTAGGGCAGTTAAGGGAACATACATTTAAGTTATTGCAGATGTCTAATACCCCCGTTTTGTGTCAAAGGGGTTCCATGTGCAGTCAGTCTCTCTGCGCTCGTAATCTTTTCCCAGAAATTCAGCAACAAAGGGAACCTATGCAACACCTGAGGTAAAACACCTGCCATTTATAAACAAACAATGAACTCAAATTATAGCTATGCTAGTCAGTGCACCAGACACATTTGAATCTGTTAGCCAAAAGAGGATGTGAATGCAGGGGTAGCTGTGTATAGTGTTCCCACTTCACAGCAACAGAGGGCATTTTGTCTCCTTATTCTTATTACAATGTCCAATTAAAATTCACAGACAGATTATCTGACTCTTAGTACTGGGGGCCAATTCTCTGCTTCAGAAAAAAACTGATGTTACTAAGATTGTCCTTAGCCCCTATTCAATTACAGATGAAATGAAAAGTTGCACTGAGGGTTTAACTCCCAAAATGTGCTGTAGCAAAACATTTTGAAAAAGAAAAACGTTTTAAATGCCCCCAGAGAACTGTATACTGTACTTTACCACTGTAGGTAAATGCTGACTCATACTCAGTGTGTTGGGGAGAGCTAAGTGTTCCTCCAGCTTCACTAAACCTAAAGATATACTGTATACACAGCTAAAAACGACTCAGAGAAGACTATGAGACGATCTGACTGAGCGAACACATGGAAAAAGCAAAAAAAAACTTTATTAAAAGACTATTTACTAAGTAATGTACAACGGTAACAAATTAGCATTTCATCACGTCTCGTTGACATCAAACAAGTATGATTGATGCTTTATGATCACATTTATAATGCTGCATAAGACTTGTCTTGAGCATGTATGACCCACTATAACGCCTTATAGTCATGTCATAAGGATCATGACAAATACCAGCCATTTGGAGTCAGTTAATATGTTGATACTTGTTACCTATTGGGCTCTATTTGAACAAACTTAACGCAGCGGTAAATCCTGGTAGCGCTATAGGTTCGGGGGTGTGAATTTTTTTGGGGGTGGGGGGGCTATTTTCACAATCGGAATTATGGACACAGTAGCTGGCGGTGACGCGAAAGGGCTGGTTTTTAATGAATAAACACGTTGTGGCAATTAAATCTGGAAGAACGAGAATAGAGACATGACCACGGTCTGAGGACCCCCCAAATCAAAAAGAGACAAGAGGTTGTATTAAGTGTCACAGTAGAATCAGTTTTAACCTTTTCAGATCACGATGAGAAAGGTAACATGGGCAGGGAGGATGCTTGTGATATGGCTCCTGGCGCTGACTAAAAAGAAAGTGTTGGCACACTGTCATTTTTCTTGGTGAGTCAGCTCATCCACAGACGCAATGTAAATAATTGTGGCCATGATGCTGCTGTATTTCCTGGTAGCTATGGAGACGCAGCGGTTGTCCTGAAACAAAATATCCGTAAAGGAACTGCTGAAGACATTATGTGGTTGAGCTCCTGAATATATTCAGCTCAAGATCCCATGAATAACCCCTAGACTTCTTGTTTTGCTAAAAGAGACATAGAATTAGATTCAAATTACATTTGATCAAAATCGGTTTAAAAAAAACATAAACCAAATATACCGATTTCTATGTGGAAGATGTTGAGAAATGAGGTCCATTGTTGGAGCTGAAATTGGGTTCAACCATGAATTGGAGCTGAAACTGGACTCAACCATGAATTGGAGCTGAAACTGGACTCAACCATGAATTGGAGCTGAAACTGGGTTCAGCCATGAATTGGAGCTGAAATTGGGTACAACCATGAATTGGAGCTGAAACTGGGTACAACCATGAATTGGAGCTGAAACTGGGTTCAGCCATGAATTGGAGCTGAAACTGGGTTCAGCCATGAATTGGAGCTGAAACTGGGTTCAGCCATGAATTGGAGCTGAAACTGGGTACAACCATGAATTGGAGCTGAAACTGGGTTCAACCATGAATTGGAGCTGAAACTGGGTTCAACCATGAATTGGAGCTGAAACTGGGTTCAGCCATGAATTGCTAACATGCACTAGTGGTACTGTACGTTGCCTTCAGAAAGTATTCATACCCCTCGACTTGTTCCTCAATTCAAAATGTATTAAATAGATGTTTTTCTCTTACCCATCTACACACAATAACCCGTAAAAATGAGTCCATGCCGATGACAAGCACACCCAGAAAATGATGCAGCCACCACAATGCTTGAAAAGATGAAGAGTGGTACTTAGTACATTTACATTTACATTTAAGTCATTTAGCAGACTAGTAATGTGTTGTGTTGGATTTGCCCCAAACATAACGCTTTGTATTCACGATATAAAGTTAATTTCTGTCACACATTTTTTACTTTAGTGTCTTATTGCAAACAGGATGAATGTTTTTGGAATATTTTATTCTGTACAGACTTCCTTCTTTTCACTTATTTAGGTTAATATTATGGAGTAACTACTGTGTTGTTGATCCATCAATTTTCTCCCATCACAGCAACTCTGTCATTTAGGTTGATATTATGGAGTAACTACTGTGTTGTTGATCCATCAATTTTCTCCCATCACAGCAACTCTGTCATTTAGGTTAATATTATGGAGTAACTACTGTGTTGTTGATCCATCAGTTTTCTCCCATCACAGCAACTCTGTCATTTAGGTTTGATATTGTGGAGTAACTACTGTGTTGTTGATCCATCAGTTTTCTCCCATCACAGCAACTCTGTCATTTAGGTTTGATATTATGGAGTAACTACTGTGTTGTTGATCCATCAGTTTTCTCCCATCACAGCAACTCTGTCATTTAGGTTTGATATTGTGGAGTAACTACTGTGTTGTTGATCCATCAGTTTTCTCCTATCACAGCAACTCTGTAACTGTTTTAACATCACCATTGGCCTCTTGGTGAAATTCCTGAGCAGTTTCCTTCCTCTCCGGCAACTGAGTTAGGAAGGACGCCTGTATCTTTGTAGTGAATGGGTATCCATCCAAAGTGTAATTTAATAATGTCACCAAAAAGATATTGGATTTTTTTTTACCCATATAACAATCTTTGCAAGGCATTGTAAAACCTCACTGTACTTTGTGGTTGAATCTGTCTTTGAAATTTCCTGCTCGACTGGGGGACCATACAATTATCTGTATGTGTGGGGTACAGTAATGAGGTAGTCATTAAAAAGTCCATGCAACTTACGATGTGACTTGTTAAGCACATTTTTAATCCAGAACTTATATAGGCCATAACAAAGGGGTTGAATACATATGGACTTTAAAAAAATAATAATTTGCAACAAACATAAAATAATTTAAAAGGTTTTTCAAAACATAATTCCACTGACATTATGCTGTATTGTGTGTGTTGGCTGTGTAGGCTGTGACTGTAGGTATATCATCTCACTGTGTTATTGATCATCTATAAAGGTAGTTTGTACGGACGTGTGTTATGACACCATGTTTGTTTGAAAACCTTTACACAACATTGTGGGAGCATCTTGGTCAGTAAAACTGACAAACAGTCACATGTTCGCCATACGGACATGACAGCCAACATCCCCAACGCCTCACTATGCTGGAGGCAACAATAGCTTGTTCGTTGTCTTTGTTGTGGACACACACACACACACACACACACTCACTGACAAATATACTCTCATTCACACACACACAACACACTGACAAATATACTCTCATTCACACACACACACACACACACACACACACACACACACACACACACACACACACACACACACACACACACACACACACACACACACGAGAGAGACAAATCACACTCACAAACACACTCAGTCTCCTTTCACACATACATTTACAGAACACACTCACACAGGACACACTCACACAGGGGACACACACACTCTACCACATCAGAGGGGGAGGGCCCGGCTAGTGCAGCTCACGGCCATGTGGGCCACATGCTAACTTACGCATGTTAATCTTTTCCGGGTTTTCTCTCATCTCTGTGACTCAGATGCTGAACCACACACTCGCTCCAAATTCCCTTAGGTCTCCTTAATGAACATGTTTTGGTCAGTTCCAAGCCTGTAGCTTTAAAATCCCCTGATAACTATTTTTCTTTTCCCCCAATACAAAAATGTGTTGTCAAAAAGTTCAACCCTCATCTCGTATGGATTTGAACTTGGCTCGTTGTTCGATGGTTGTGCTGTCTTACACAGTTGGGTAAACCAGTGTCTTGTCACTAGTGGTTTTAGTGGAGGGTAAAAACATGTGTTGACACACTTTTTTTGTTGTTGTTGTTGCAAGCATTTACCCACCTTGGAGAAAATGGCAATGTTTTCAGACCTCAGAAGTTTACATTATTTTATTTCACCTTTATTTAACCGGGTAGGCTAGTTGAGTACAAGTTCTCATTTACAACTGCGACCTGGTCAAGAAAAAAGCAAAGCAGTGCGACACAAACAACAACACAGAGTTACACATGGAATAAACAAAACATACAGTCAATAACACAATAGAATTTTCTTTTTTAAATAAAGTCTATGTACAGTGTGTGCAAATGAGGTAAGTAGATCCAGTTATATCCTGGCCTCGCTTCCCAAACTTCTTGCTCAGGGTCAAAACGCTACGCTACGCTACGCTACGCTACGCTACGCTACGCCACGCCACGCACACGGATGTTAAGTTTCTTCTCTGCAATGAGTCTGGATCTGAGTACCTCCCAGACCCTTCACCTAATGCCAACACATTCTGGGGCCGTCTGCTTGGTCCAGAAATCAATGAGTTGAGCCCGAGCAAGAACACACATTGGTAAAGCGGGCGGATTGAAAATTCGTTATTGGCTCTGGTACTTTAATGATGACTGATGTATGTAGCGAATGACAGAGCAGCAGAAGAGTTCAGTTTAAGTCGACAGAATAGATTTATCCAGTTGGAGTCGTCAGGCTAGTTATACCCAGTTGGAGTCGTCAGGCTAGTTATATCCAGTTGGAGTTGCCAGGCTAGTTATACCCAGTTGGAGTCGTCAGGCTAGTTATACCCAGTTGGAGTCGTTGGGCTAGTTATATCCAGTTGGAGTCGTCAGGCTAGTTATATCCAGTTGGAGTCGTCAGGCTAGTTATACCCAGTTGGAGTCGTCAGGCTAGTTATACCCAGTTGGAGTCGTCATGCTAGTTATATCCAGTTGGAGTCGTCAGGCTAGTTATATCCAGTTGGAGTCGTCGGGCTAGTTATACCGAGTTGGAGTCGTTGGGCTAGTTATATCCAGTTGGAGTCGTCAGGCTAGTTATATCCAGTTGGAGTCGTC
>NW_027001562.1:0-7330 GCF_036934945.1 Oncorhynchus masou masou
ACAGATCAGGGAGAAGATAGGGCAGGTAGAGCTGACATCAGATCAGGGAGAAGATAGGGCTGCTGGAGTTGACAACAGATCAGGGAGAAGATAGGGCTGTTAGAGCTGAAAACAGATCAGTGAGAGGATAGGGCTGTTAGAGCTGACAGATCAGGGAGAAGATAGGGCAGGTAGAGCTGACATCAGATCAGGGAGAAGATAGGGCAGGTAGAGCTGACTTCAGATCAGGGAGAAGATAGGGCTGTTGGAGTTGACAACAGATCAGGACGAGGATATGGCCTGTGGGCTCAGTCACATCTGGGAGGCACACATGCAGGATAAGGGCTCAGGCAGCGCCAGTACTGGTGGCTGGGAATACCCACCGGTTAAATACACACACACACACACACACACACACACACACACACACACACACACACACACACACACACACACACACACACACACACACACACACACACACACACACACATAACCGATAAGTGGTCAGGCAGCACTGGTACTGATGACTGGGAATACCCACCGGGCATACACACACACACGTTGTTCTAGGTGCTCCAGGCAGCACCCCATTCTCCACATGGGTTGTTGAGCTACTCGCCACAGTCTAGAAGACACTTCCTCAACACCAGGCAACAACAGCTGAGCAACCACAGTAGTGTTGGTGTTATGGTTAGGGTTAGGGTTTGTGTTCATCTAAAGTCAAAGGTCATTGGTTGTGTAGAGCTGCTGTTCAGAGTAAAACAAATAAAAATCATGATCTGTTTGCCAGGACACCAGCCTCATGTGTTATTTTGTTAATCAGTATATACATGTACTGTATAGTGAAGTGTAAGCCTATCAGAAGGCAGGGTGAAGTGTAACTGTCCTACCAAGCCTATCAGAAGGCAGGGTGAAGAGTAACTGTCCTACCAAGCCTATCAGAAGGCAGGGTGAAGAGTAACTGTCCTACCAAGCCTATCAGAAGGCAGGGTGAAGTGTAACTGTCCTACCAAGCCTATCAGAAGGCAGGGTGAAGAGTAACTGTCCTACCAAGCCTATCAGAAGGCAGGGTGAAGTGTAAGCCTATCAGAAGACAGGGTGAAGTGTAACTGTCTTACCAAGCCTATCAGAAGGCAGGGTGAAGTGTAACTGTCTTACCAAGCCTATCAGAAGGCAGGGTGAAGAGTAACTGTCCTACCAAGCCTATCAGAAGGCAGGGTGAAGAGTAACTGTCCTACCAAGCCTATCAGAAGGCAGGGTGAAGTGTAACTGTCCCTACCAAGCCTATCAGAAGGCAGGGTGAAGAGTAACTGTCCTACCAAGCCTATCAGAAGGCAGGGTGAAGAGTAACTGTCCTACCAAGCCTATCAGAAGGCAGGGTGAAGTGTAACTGTCCTACCAAGCCTATCAGAAGGCAGGGTGAAGTGTAAGCCTATCAGAAGGCAGGGTGAAGAGTAACTGTCCTACCAAGCCTATCAGAAGGCAGGGTGAAGAGTAACTGTCCTACCAAGCCTATCAGAAGGCAGGGTGAAGTGTAACTGTCCTACCAAGCCTATCAGAAGGCAGGGTGAAGTGTAAGCCTATCAGAAGACAGGGTGAAGTGTAACTGTCTTACCAAGCCTATCAGAAGGCAGGGTGAAGAGTAACTGTCCTACCAAGCCTATCAGAAGGCAGGGTGAAGAGTAACTGTCCTACCAAGCCTATCAGAAGGCAGGGTGAAGTGTAACTGTCCTACCAAGCCTATCAGAAGGCAGGGTGAAGAGTAACTGTCCTACCAAGCCTATCAGAAGGCAGGGTGAAAGTCTCTGTCTCTGCTGTGGCCACTGTGTGTTCCAGTCTCTGTCTCTGTTGTGGCCACTGTGTGTTCCAGTCTCTGTCTCTGCTGTGGCCACTGTGTGTTCCAGTCTCTGTCTCTGTTGTGGCCACTGTGTGTTCCAGTCTCTGTCTCTGCTGTGGCCACTGTGTGTTCCAGTCTCTGTCTCTGCTGAGGACACTGTGTGTTCCAGTCTCTGTCTCTGCTGTGGCCACTGTGTGTTCCAGTCTCTGTCTCTGTTGAGGCACCACTGTGTGTTCCAGTCTCTGTCTCTGCTGAGGCCACTGTGTGTTCCAGTCTCTGTCTCTGTTGAGGCACCACTGTGTGTTCCAGTCTCTGTCTCTGCTGTGGCCACTGTGTGTTCCAGTCTCTGTCTCTGCTGAGGACACTGTGTGTTCCAGTCTCTGTCTCTGCTGAGGCCACTGTGTGTTCCAGTCTCTGTCTCTGCTGAGGCCACTGTGTGTTCCAGTCTCTGTCTCTGCTGTGGCCACTGTGTGTTCCAGTCTCTGTCTCTGCTGAGGCCACTGTGTGTTCCAGTCTCTGTCTCTGCTGAGGCCACTGTGTGTTCCAGTCTCTGTCTCTGCTGTGGCCACTGTGTGTTCCAGTCTCTGTCTCTGCTGAGGACACTGTGTGTTCCAGTCTCTGTCTCTGCTGTGGCCACTGTGTGTTCCAGTCTCTGTCTCTGCTGAGGCACCACTGTGTGTTCCAGTCTCTGTCTCTGCTGAGGCCACTGTGTGTTCCAGTCTCTGTCTCTGCTGAGGCCACTGTGTGTTCCAGTCTCTGTCTCTGCTGAGGACACTGTGTGTCCCAGTCTCTGTCTCTGCTGAGGCCACTGTGTGTTCCAGTCTCTGTCTCTGCTGAGGACACTGTGTGTTCCAGTCTCTGTCTCTGCTGAGGCCACTGTGTGTTCCAGTCTCTGTCTCTGCTGAGGCCACTGTGTGTTCCAGTCTCTGTCTCTGCTGAGGACACTGTGTGTTCCAGTCTCTGTCTCTGCTGAGGCCACTGTGTGTTCCAGTCTCTGTCTCTGCTGAGGACCACTGTGTGTTCCAGTCTCTGTCTCTGCTGAGGCCACTGTGTGTTCCAGTCTCTGTCTCTGCTGAGGACACTGTGTGTTCCAGTCTCTGTCTCTGCTGAGGCCACTGTGTGTTCCAGTCTCTGTCTCTGCAGAGGACACTGTGTGTTCCAGTCTCTGTCTCTGCAGAAGCCACTGTGTGTTCCAGCCTCTGTCTCTGCTGAGGCCACTGTGTGTTCCAGTCTCTGTCTCTGCAGAAGCCACTGTGTGTTCCAGTCTCTGTCTCTGCTGAGGCCACTGTGTGTTCCAGTCTCTGTCTCTGCTGAGGCCACTGTGTGTTCCAGTCTCTGTCTCTGCTGAGGCCACTGTGTGTTCCAGTCTCTGTCTCTGCTGAGGCCACTGTGTGTTCCAGTCTCTGTCTCTGCTGAGGCCACTGTGTGTTCCAGTCTCTGTCTCTGCTGAGGCCACTGTGTGTTCCAGTCTCTGTCTCTGCTGAGGCCACTGTGTGTTCCAGTCTCTGTCTCTGCTGAGGCCACTGTGTGTTCCAGCCTCTGTCTCTGCTGAGGCCACTGTGTGTTCCAGTCTCTGTCTCTGCTGTGGCCACTGTTTGTTCCAGCCTCTGTCTCTGCTGTGGCCACTGTGTGTTCCAGCCTCTGTCTCTGCTGTGGCCACTGTGTGTTCCAGTCTCTGTCTCTGCTGAGGACACTGTGTTTTCCAGTCTCTGTCTCTGCTGTGGCCACTGTGGGTTCCAGTCTCTGTCTCTGCTGAGGCCACTGTGTGTTCCAGTCTCTGTCTCTGCTGAGGCCACTGTGTGTTCCAGTCTCTGTCTCTGCTGAGGCCACTGTGTGTTCCAGCCTCTGTCTCTGCTGTGGCCACTGTGTGTTCCAGTCTCTGTCTCTGCTGTGGCCACTGTTTGTTCCAGCCTCTGTCTCTGCTGTGGCCACTGTGTGTTCCAGCCTCTGTCTCTGCTGTGGCCACTGTGTGTTCCAGTCTCTGTCTCTGCTGAGGACACTGTGTTTTCCAGTCTCTGTCTCTGCTGAGGCCACTGTGTGTTCCAGTCTCTGTCTCTGCTGAGGCCACTGTGTGTTCCAGTCTCTGTCTCTGCTGAGGCCACTGTGTGTTCCAGTCTCTGTCTCTGCTGAGGCCACTGTGTGTTCCAGTCTCTGTCTCTGCTGAGGACACTGTGTTTTCCAGTCTCTGTCTCTGCTGAGGCCACTGTGTGTTCCAGTCTCTGTCTCTGCTGAGGCCACTGTGTGTTCCAGTCTCTGTCTCTGCTGTGGCCACTGTGTGTTCCAGCCTCTGTCTCTGCTGTGGCCACTGTGTGTTCCAGTCTCTGTCTCTGCTGAGGACACTGTGTTTTCCAGTCTCTGTCTCTGCTGTGGCCACTGTGGGTTCCAGTCTCTGTCTCTGCTGAGGACACTGTAGGTTCCAGTCTCTGTCTCTGCAGAGGACACTGTGTGTTCCAGTCTCTCTCTCTGCTGAGGCACGGAGGAGGATTTGCTACTCTTAAAGCAACATGTAAATGCTGTGGAAAAACGCTTTGTGTTGCATTTTGTCCCAATGAAAATACCTGTTTTGTCTACGCTGATGTAGCATGATCACTATCATTGTTGTTATCATTTTAGTAACATTATCATAACACCGTTACTATCAATAGAGACTGAGGGTTGAAGAGTAAGCGAAATAGGGGAGGAGGAGGAGGGGGGAGAGGAGGAGGTGAAGGGGGAGATATGGAGGAGGAGTGCGGGAGGGGGAGGAGAAGGGGGTTAGTGGGAAAAGAGGAGAGGGAGGAGGAGGAGAGGAGAAGAGGAGTAGAAGGATGGGGAGAGGGGGAGGAGAAGGGGAAGAGTGGGAGAAGAGGAGGAGAAGTGGAGGAGGAAGAGGAAGAGGGGGACAAGAGGAGGATGGGAGAGGGGGAGAAGAGGAGGAGCGGAAGAGGAGGAGGAGGAGGAGGAAGAGGGGAGAAGAGGAGGCGGAGAGAGGGGGAGAAGAGGAGGTGGAGGAAGAGGGGGAGAAGAGGAGGAGGATGAGGAGGGGGAAAGGATAAGAAGGAGGATAGGAGTAGTGGAGGTGGAGAGAGGAGGAGGAGAGGAGAGGAGAGGAGAGGAGGGAAGGAGGGAGGGAGAGGAAGAGGAGGGGAGGAGAAGGGGAAGAGGAGAATGAGGAGGGGAGAAGAAGAGGTGGGGAGAGGGAGAGAGGAGGAGGAGTGGGAGGAGAGGAGAGGAGAGGAGGAGGAGAAGGAGGAGAGGACCATGAGAGGAGGAGAAGAGGAGGTAGGGAGAGGGAGGGAGAGAGGAGGAGAGGGACTAACTAACTAACATATTGATAAATGACCTAAAGAGTAAAAATAGAACAGCAACAGAGATCAATTTATCATGGAGACTATTATATAAATAGATTACTAGTTTTTTATAGAACACTATTATATACATAGATGTGTGTTTTATAGAACACCATTATATACATAGATGTGTGTTTTATAGAACACTATTATACCCAGGTGTTGTTTCAAGGTCACCACATCAAGGATGGTCAGGTTGTTATTGTGGAAGATACTGTTTACTCAATAACCTACCTGGGGGAAGTAAAGGGTTAATAACCTACCTGGGGAAGTAAAGGGTTAATAACCTACCTGGGGAAGTAAAGAGTTAATAACCTACCTGGGGAAGTAAAGAGTTAATAACCTACCTGGGGAAGTAAAGAGTTAATAACCTACCTGGGGAAGTAAAGAGTTAATAACCTACCTGGGGAAGTAAAGAGTTAATAACCTACCTGGGGAAGTAAAGGGTTAATAACCTACCTGGGGAAGTAAAGAGTTAATAACCTACCTGGGGAAGTAAAGAGTTAATAACCTACCTGGGGAAGTAAAGCGTTAATAACCTACCTGGGGAAGTAAAGGGTTAATAACCTACCTGGGGAAGTAAAGGGTTAATAACCTACCTAGGGAAGTAAAGGGTTAATAACCTACCTGGGGAAGTAAAGAGTTAATAACCTACCTGGGGAAGTAAAGAGTTAATAACCTACCTGGGTAAGTAAAGGGTTAATAACCTACCTGGGGAAGTAAAGAGTTAATAACCTACCTGGGGAAAGAAAGAGTTAATAACCTACCTGGGGAAGTAAAGAGTTAATAACCTACCTGGGGAAGTAAAGAGTTAATAACCTACCTGGGGAAGTAAAGGGTTAATAACCTACCTGGGTAAGTAAAGGGTTAATAACCTACCTGGGGAGGTAAAGAGTTAATAACCTACCTGGGGAAGTAAAGTTAATAACCTACCTGGGGAAGTAAAGAGTTAATAACCTACCTGGGGAAGTAAAGAGTTAATAACCTACCTGGGGAAGTAAAGGGTTAATAACCTACCTGGGGAAGTAAAGAGTTAATAACCTACCTGGGGATGTAAATGGTTAATAACCTACCTGGGGAAGTAAGAGTTAATAACCTACCTGGGAAGTAAGAGTTAATAACCTACCTGGGGAAGTAAAGGGTTAATAACCTCACGTGGGGAAGTAAAGAGTTAATAACCTACCTGGGGAAATAAAGAGTTAATAACCTACCTGGGGAAGTAAAGAGTTAATAACCTACCTGGGGAAATAAAGAGTTAATAACCTACCTGTGGAAGTAAAGAGTCAACAACCTTACCTGGGGAAGTAAGGAGTTAGCTAACGTCTACCTGGGGAAGTAAAGAGTTAATAACCTCACCTGGGGAAATAAAGAGTTAATAACCTACCTGAGGGAAGTAAAGAGTTAACAACCTACCTTGGGGAAGTAAAGAGTTAATAACCTACCTGGGGAAGTAAAGAGTTAATAACCTGCCTGGGGAAGTAAAGAGTTAATAACCTACCTGGGGAAGTAAAGAGTTAATAACACCTACCTGGGGAAGTAAAGAGTTAATAACCTACCTGGGGAAGTAAAGAGTTAATAACCTACCTGGGGAAGTAAAGAGTTAATAACCTACCTGGGGAAGCAAAAGGTTAATAACCTACCTGGGGAAGTAAAAGGTTAATAACCTTACCTGGGGGAAGTAAAGAGTTAATAACCTACCAGGGGAAGTAAAGAGTTAATAACCTACCTGGGGAGGTAAAGAGTTAATAACCTACCCGGGGAAGTAAAGAGTTAATAATCTACCTGGGGAAGTAAAGAGTTAATAACCTACCTGGGGAGGTAAAGAGTTAATAACCTACCCGGGGAAGTAAAGAGTTAATAACCTACCTGGGGAAGTAAAGAGTTAATAACCTACCTGGGGAAGTAAAGAGTTAATAACCTACCCGGGGAAGTAAAGAGTTAATAATCTACCTGGGGAAGTAAAGAGTTAATAACCTACCTGGGGAAGTAAAAGGTTAATAACCTACCTGGGGAAGTAAAAGGTTAATAACCTACCTGGGGAAGTAAAGAGTTAATAACCTACCCGGGGAAGTAAAGAGTTAATAATCTACCTGGGGAAGTACAGAGTCAATAACCTACCCGGAGGAAGTAAAGAGTTAATAACCTACCTGGGGAAGTAAAGAGTTAATAACCTACCTGGGGA